>NC_052535.1:83731767-83906767 GCF_016699485.2 Gallus gallus
GGGTTTAACAGACAAATACCTGTTTGTGTATTGCGTGAAATCAGGAAAGTTCGACATGACAAATTGGAGACAGGAGGAGAAAGAATTTCCCACACAGAACAAAAAATTCTTTTTGCTTTTTTCAGCAATTTTGCTTAAAAAAGAAAAAAAAAAAAAAAAAGTAGCCTTTTCCAGTGAAACAGAAAAACTGTAGTTGTCTCTTTTAAGCTTAGGAGAAAACAATATTTACTGTTACAGCGCAGGGATTCTGCAAGCAGTGAACAATGAATGCTTTACTCACACAGCTGACCCAGTATTTGTAAACACACTCCTATTCAGTTCTGTAAGACTGGAAAGGCAATTAACTCATCAATTACTCATCATCAAGAGTGGAGAGTTTAGAACACAGAGCAGAAATAAAAGCATTTATTTTTTTTGAAAAAAGTTCAAGGCAGATATTCATTTGCATTTATACTGATATTAATCTTCTGTTATGTTTTGTTTTGTTTTCAATTGAACTACAGGCAATACATATCATTGCTGCTGTATCACTTCCTTCATGACAGGAGTATCTTCCTCTCCATCTTTTGCAAGGAGTTTGTGTGCTGTGTGCTATAGGTGCAGAGATCTGCTTAGTATGGCCTCTGCTTTCAAAGCTGAAGAATGTTTTCTGTCCCTGTTTTCTATGGTAGAAATTGAGTACAAGCTGAATGCCCCTCTAAATTTCTGAATTGGAAGGAAAATGGACATGAAAACCACATATTTTTCAGAAATACACACTGATAATTGCAGAGGCCATCAGAAGACAGAGATATTTAAAACTGACCCATAGGATAATCTGCTCAAGCTTAAAATAAAGAAACTACATCTCATAAACTCCACATCAAATTCATGATTTCTTTGAAATGTCTTGACTGGGACTTGATTCAATTCTTAAAAGTGATCAGGTTTTTTTTGTCTTTTGCAAGTGGTTTTCATGGATAATTAACCTCACCAGAACATTGTACTTCTTTTCTGCTCATTGTGCTTCCAGTGTTTGTCTCCAGCCAATGGATCTTGGCATACATTTTGTCCAAAGATCCACCAATAATGAGAAAGTACTTCTATACACAAGTGCCTGTTACTACAAACAATTTCTCCCTTTTTTTTTTTTTTTTTGGATAAACTAAGTAAACTGAAATGCTAAAATATCTTCCAAAATGCATTTCATAGACCTAAGTCATGTTTGCAAACATTTTTTTCTGAAACCTTTCAATTATTCCATTGTTGTTTTTTAAAAGAGGTATAAAATATCACAATTTTCTCAGCAATAAATTCAAATTTATTGAATAGATGGAAGAAGAGAAACAGCCACTCCTGAATACAGTTTTCATCGAATCAGACTGGCTTGGTTTGGAAGGGACTTCGAGGATCATCAAGTTCCATCCACTCTGCCACAGACAGTGTTGCCAGCTGCTAGATAAAGTACTAGATTAAGTTGCCCAGGGCCCCATCCCACCTGGCCTTGAACACCTCCAGGGATGGGGCATCTACAACCTCTCTGGGCAACCTGTTCCTGCACCTCACCACCCTCTCAGTGAGAAACTTCCCTCTGACATCTAATCTAAATCTTCCATCCTTTAGTTTAAAACCTTTTCCCCTTTTCCTATCCTCATCTAGCCTTATAAAAAGTTGACTTCCCTTCTCTTTTAATTATTGGAAGTCCATACTGAGGTCTTCCCTCTCCTCCTCCCTCATCATTTGCAGATGCTTTTTCCATTGTATAGGCAAAACAGGTTTGATCCATTAGATACAGGCCACACCACTTTTATTCAATGATAATATTTAACTACAGTCATGCAAATCAATATCAAATACCTACAGATTTTTTCTTGCCTTTTCTAGGAATCTCCTTCACTTCTGTCACATAACATGTTCTCTTCTTTCTTCTGTTATCATTGCTGTTGTACCTTTTCAAAAGACAAATGGGAGGGAGAGCAGCAAAGAGTTCATGTAAAATGTAAACTGAGCAAGACATGGCGAATAAACACTTTTCACCACATCATCTCATAGTTATTTTTTATGGTTGATCAGATCCAAAGCCCAAAATTATCAAGCTCTTCCTGTGTGATACTCTACTCCTCCTCCAACTCTAGCTAGGCCCTAGTTTTGGTTCATCATTGAACATCACCATTACCCTGTTCCTTCCTTATTTCCTTCTGTCACAGTCACGGGTGAAAATATTCAACAAGGTCCAGTCCAGAAGCAATCCCAAAATGACCGTAGTGACCAGATTTCCAGCCAGCACTTCCCATCTCACATTTTTTATCCCAATGTTAGTAGGTTCCTGACCCAACCCCTAATCCTTCTGCTCATTCCCAACTCCTCCAGTTTAACTGATTATTACCCTGTATTAATAGATGGTATCTAACACATTTCCATAGCTCAGTTATCAGGTTAGTTTGGTTCAATCTACCTCTGGTAGACAGGAGACAGATGGTAAGACACAGATGGAGAAGGAATAAAAAGAAATTCATACACAATGCTGCTCAGCCTGGAAGCCAACGGTTATGGCATGCCAGCTCTATAGACACTCTTGTTTTCCTTCAAGGAGAATGACAGCAGAGGGGTTTGAGGGAGGAAGGATCTGGAGAAGAAGAATGTTGGGATGAGGAAAAACAATGAACCTAATGACTACAAATACCAACACAGCCGTTGACATGTTGAATGATAAACTGCATGCCCAAGAAGAACAGGAAACACGAGTCTTGTTCATGTTTCTCATAGCAGAAAAGCTAAGGAATCACATGAAACCAAATTAACCAGTTTTCATTTCACAGAATATGTAAATAAGGAGTGAATTAGTAGGGGCCAAAAGATGAGACCTATACAGTTTAGGCAGCTAAGTGGAAGGAAAGCCCATCAAGACCTTTCCAACAGCAAGATATAACACTTTGCCAATATGTCCCTATGGAAAAGCCTGCTGGAACCTAACAGGGCATCCTTCTCCAGCAAGCAGGTTTTGGTCTCCTAATATTCTCTTAAGAGGTTTTTTGTTCCGTCTAATCTGTTTTATGGTAATAGATATCTTCTTCTAATTTCCCTCCTGTATAAAAGTTCAGAGACCACTGGGACCTTGCTGTGAATGCTTGACCACCTTACATTTGGATTATCTTTCTTTTTATCACAGGAATGGGTCCACAAGCCTCAGGCAACATGATCTACCAGGGATCTGCAAGCTCTGCTCTGCTCTGATCAGTTCCTTGGAAGCCACTTGGTATTGCCATGCCTACATCATATCATGGAACAGCCCATGGTGAATTATTTCCACTATCCCACTGTGATATTCTCTTCTTCTTTGAATCTACATCAATCATTTTTGAAAGTATTATTTTCTAACTGTGCCTCAGGGGCCAATGAGCCATGGTCACTTTGCAAATGAGCACTTGAACTCATATTCCCCAATTAGTTTTATTTTACCTATTAAGGATTAATGTCCAAAAGCTCATTGGCTGGTAAATTTGAATACTTTTTCCTTTACAAGAATGCCTAAAAAAATATTAGGAAGTATATTTGGTAAGGTCCCAAATGATTAGCAGTAGCAGTGTTCTCTAAGACTAAAGACTAGCAAACAATAAAGTTTCTATGCTAAACCAAACCTGTGCTGTGCTTTGATTTCTATTTGAGGGTTGTACACAACTAATATAGTACAGTAATACTAAAGCACTATTCAGTAAAACCCTGAGCAGTTACCATTTACAGTATATCATAGTAGGATGACAGCAGGAATGGTGGGAGTTCATTACAGGGACCATGAATTGTTGGAGGTAATTTAGATTACAATTTAAAGTTTAATTTAAAAATCTATCAACAAATGTGAAAGTGCTCGGGGAACATTTTAAAATGCACTTTAATCTCACCAGCACAAATAGCTTTTCAGAGCCCTAAACATCATCACCTGGAAAAACAGTAAAACTTTACTGCATCTTTAATTAAATTACAAACACAAAGGATAATTAACTTTTTTATTTTTATTTTATTCATGCCATTGTTTCCCTTCAGAGTCAATATCTTCAAGTTGCAGGAACAGGATGTTATGAAGAAGTTTACAGCCTGCACATTCCCCTAGGATATTACTGCATCAAACAGATGAAGTGCAATACACGTGCATGCACACACATGCACAGACACACACAGAATCAACAGCAGTACCATAGACTGACTATGATGCTCACCAAAGCATGTAAGAAGCTTGGTTTGAAGTAAGAAGAGGAATGAATCAATAGGCCAGCCAAAGGAAGGCAGAGTCTGCTGTTCTTGGCACGTACTACAGGGGCCACATGGCTCATACCATGGGAAAACCAAGAAATTAAAATCCAGCCTCCTCAAGCTGGCCCCTTGCAGAAATGAAGCAATTGGCTCATTCTCCACATTACCTTGACTTCCAAGGTCCCATCATCTCACCTTTTTTCTTGTTATGAGGGATTCAGATGGCATGTATCACTCTTCGCTGTGTTAGCGTGTGGGGTTGTAGTGCTCAGTGGGCTTCTCTTCGCAAGCAGCTGCATTAATTTCTTAGTGTCAATTTCTTAGTGCACGTGATACTTCTAAGACATTGTTTTATTTTAACTTTTTTTTTTAAACTTGAACCCCTCCAAGTTCAAATCTGGCTTGTGCTAGATGGTAGAAAGCAAGCCCTTGAGCTTTTGCTCATAGTGAGATACATGCACTGGCATTGTCTTTAAACAGCGTTAAGCCATTTTTCTATTGTTCACATGAAAGACAGACAGAGAGAAAACATAGCCAGATGCTAGCAATTGCGTAGCTTACACTCTAAATCATAAATGCTTGGCACAGCTCTGGATGGATAGAGATGGGCATGGAACAGGGACAAGAAAATACCCTAACATGGTGGAAACCTGCTGCTCAGAAAATGTTATACAACAAAAGCCATCAGAAAAAGTGTTGTTTTGTTGTTGTTGTTGTTGATGTTGTATTGGTTTTCCTTCAGCCTGGCAAAGAAAATTGACTCAGAACGTGCTCATGCAAGTACCAAAATGGGTAGGATCACCTGGAATGGGAAGAAAAAAGATAGAGATTGTCCTCTCTCAGCTGCAGTAAGACAGTATTGTTGGAAGAACCCCTGTGAGAGATCTCTCTTGGGGCAAAGTGCTGGCCATAAGAGAGTTGGGACTGTGGGCAGACACGTGGCCTCTTGTTTGGTTTCTCTGGGAGCAAGGACTTCTGGGCTGGCTTTTTAGTTATGTGATTTAATCAAAGGCAGAGTTTCTCCAGTGATGCAAGCCAAAGAGCTGCAAAGCAGTTTCAAAACAGAGGTATTGCTCACTAACACAGTCACACAGCCTCCTTTTCCAAGGCAGATTGCTCAAGACATAGGTAAAATGAATTTGATCTGCAAAATGCAGTATAGACATACCTAGAGGAATGTCTGACTCCACAATATTTTTTCCAGTTTCTGGAGAGGGAGCAATCAAAAATACTGCAAATTTTGTCTAGCAGTTTATGTCAAAGGAATAAGACAAGACTTTATGTGTTCAGTTACCATGGGACTGAGCAGCTTTATCAAATCTCTATCACAAGCCTTTGCTGCCCTCTGTACACGAAAGAGTTAGATGCTTGGGGCACATACACCTGCGTGCACCTTTGAGAGACACCTGGCTGCTCCAATCCTGCCCTGCCAGCACTTACCTACCCCAGCAATAACCTTCAAAATCACCAAGGCTACTGAAGATGACTGATTCTAGCAATTTAGACAGCCCTTCACTCACATACGGAGAGAACTGCACCATTCCGAGAGATCCCAGAATAAGGGATATGCCTCAAAGACAAAGTGATGTGTAAATATCCAAAATGAATATTGGGTGCAAAGGAGATGGGAAATGGTGAGAGGGGGGGAGAGGAGCTGCTGTCCTCTGAAAAGAAGTGTAGAATCTCATTACCTGAGCAGAAATAATGAAGAGAGAGGAAAAAAAAAAAAAAAAGGAAAAAAAAAAAAAAGGAGCACCACACCAACTATATATCATTTTAATTAAAATCTCCTATCTGCTAAATATATGTACAGCTGTTGGATTTCCTGAGCCAACTGATTCAAATGGGTTTCATGAGGACTCGCAGATAAGGAATTAAAAAAAATAAGATCAAGAGTTTCTTGATAACTACACTGAAATGGATCCTCTTTTGAGAAAGTCTTTATTTGATGTAAGTTAACGTGGGCAGGGGGTGTTGATCACAGAAGACAAGCCTCTTAATTCCCTTCAAATAAAATGAGCAGGCATGACACAGTGCTATCACAGCAGAGAAAGAGCTGCCTGTGTGTATTAAACGTTAGTGCTTTGCCTGCTTAATTATTGGTTAATCTAGCAATTTAGCATGCTTCATTTAATTCTAATTAGGAGAATTAATAGGCAGGGAATAAAGATTTAAATAGACTGGCACAAAACAAAACTGAGACTTAAATCGCTCTTGGAAAATGAAGCTTTTTTTTTTTTTTTTTTTAAATGCATTTCCTACAGCCTTACGTGTTTCTCTTCCACGGAGCTGCTATCTTAAACAAGAAGGTCTGATCAAGTAAGTGATTTTAAAATACCTCGGGCACAATCCTCACTTGGTGCTGATGAACGGAGCCACACTGGTTTACCCACGATTGGGGTGTTTCTTTTTCTTCCTCCCTCAAAGGGAGACTTTGGGGTTTGGTTTCCTCCTCTGTAAAGGACATATGATATGGTTGGGGATTACTGTATTATTTTTTTACATCTCCCTCACTTTCTCCTTTTTTTTTTTTTTCAGAGCACTGGGGATGGGAGATAATTTAGTAGTGACACCATCCCCAGGAGTAACACACCATTCATGTTAAGTGATGCCTTAACTTGTGGAATTGTAAATTATTTTATTCCTTCCTCAGTCTGATGCCTTCTTTATTTTCTCCCTCCTGGCTAAGCTTTGGGGGATGAAGACACGCTCCTTTTCCACTTCAACAGCTGGCTGCCTTCCATTCCCGCCGCCCCCAAATGTTACAGCCTGATTTGCATGGTGTGTTTGTCTTTGCTAATCAAGCCGCGTACTCTGACAAGTCCTACGACATTGGACATGGCTGTTCTTCTAATTAAGGTGCTAATTGAATTAAATGGCTGCGGTAATGAGCAGATGAGCAGCATAAAAAGTAAAGAGTCAGATAGGCCAATTAACAAAAGAGCTGAGCATAATTATAACATTTAAAATACATGCAGCTCTGTACCAATATTGTTAATTGTTACAGGGGAATTTATGATAATTGGTTCAACAACAGGCAAGCAGGCTTAACCTGGGATGAAGCCTGTAATTAAAAAAATGATATTCAACACAAAATACAGAGCAAGGATAATTAACGCTTGATTTACATAAAAGATGCCTGTAAAGTAAAGCAGAGTGCTGCAATAATGCTCCACCAAATACGGACTTGACCACACTATGGCATTTAGCAGCATTATAGAGGCATGAAAGCACAGCCCAGCATTTAAGTCTGAGCATGGGTGAAGGCAGACATTCAGATCAGGCCATCCCTTACTATGTTTTGCTAGCGGAGTTTGAACAAAATTATGGTTCCTACCCCATTTCTGTTTAACAGAGTTACATCTCAGCCATTCCCTGCCCATGAATGCTGCCGTACCTGCAAAATGCACATTCAGCAGCTTCAGATGTGCTGCCCGCACGGCTTCTTGCCAGGAAATCTTCTGGTTAACATAATCATGACTCTCCCTCCAACAGGGGCTCTATCAGCACAGCCCTTCCCTGCTCCTTCACTGTGGTCCTGTGGAGGGTGGCTGAGGCAGAGCCATAGAAGCCATCATCCTGGAGCAGTCTGGAGCCCAGGGCTCCATTTTTACCTCTTGCATTGCCATTATTTTTTACCCTGTACTGCCCACAGACCTAAGCACTCACTTCTGCTCAGCTCTCCAGTTCTTCCCAGTGAATCACCAGTTCCATGCACATCCTCTTCCCTCTTCCCAGCACAACCCACACAGCTTGACATCGGTCTGAATTCTCTCAGGCCAAGGAGAGACCAGAACCTATATCTCCCACAGCCTAACATGCATGAGGGAATATTTTTCCTTCTGTGTTTGCAAGAATTCACCCACAGTAAAAGTTTTAGAGTTGGAGTTGAATGCATTTGAAGACTCTGCCAGAAGGAGGGACAGGATTTGGGATGTAGTAGCATGCTCAGCCCCTCCTACAGGCTGGTTGCTGAACTGAGACCACTCCTCACCTGGTATATTTGCTGTTCGGGTGAACATGCCCCCCACAAAATAATCCAGGACCAAAACACCCTCAGCATACCCAGACAAATTTCTGGGAACACTCACCTATTTCCCGTGTTTTCACATACATTCATTCTTAGCCTGAAGACTCCCAGCAGGTGGGAGTTATAGGATGTAGAAACGACCCAGTATCATAGGATCATAGAATCATCAAGGTTGGAAAAGGCCTCTAAGACCATGTAGTACAACCATCAACCCGTCTGCACCATGCCCACTACCTACATCCCTCAGTGCCACATTTCCACGATTCTTGAACAACCCCAAGGGCAGTGACTCCAACACCTCCCCAGGTAGACTGTTCCAGTGTATTACCACTCTTTCTGAGAATAATTTTTCCCTAATACCCAACCTGAGCACCAGCAGCAGGTGATGTGACAACACTAAATATTATAATTATTTTCTATCAAAACTAGAAATAGAGAGCTAAAGTTGACAATATGGTGCTCCTCAAGCTTGTTGAAGGAACAGTATAGTTTTGTGCAGAATAACTCCTGACATGTTCACTGCCACCGTGAGAGGTCAGTATCTTCACTGAAAGCAATCTTTTTTTTTTTTACAAGACCTACATAATGCTGCAAAAATGTTTTTTTATACTATCCGAGAAAGAGTAAATCAGAAACTTATTGGTTAAACTATACACAGCATTAGTGAGAAGCATTTCAGAAAAGTATAGAATGCAGGCAAATATGTTTCCATAGACTTTTAAGTTTGTGCTTTAGCTGTTTTTTACCCCTGTCTACTCTCTGCCTCTAATTGTGTATAACTCTGTGACAATTAGTGGATACTGTAACATCAATAAGCACTTAACAACATTCATCAGAATCACATTTGGTCATAAGCTATGATGATGTGTGAGAAATGAAAAGACCACATTGGCATTACGGTGATTTTTAGAAAGCCTGTGGTTCTCAGTTGCCATTGCAGCACTGTTGGAAGCACTGTAGGGGTTTGTTGTGAAAGGGTGACAGCCAAACCTGGATAGAAAGACCACTGCTAGAAGTGAGATCAGGAGCCATCATTAGCCAGCAACAGAGACTGAGAATCTAAAACATCATGAAGTAAAATGTAGCACTGATTGGAGATCATGTATTTCCTTATTCTCCAAGCCAAGTCACAAACCTTTTTAATCTATTACCTAATCCCCAGGATCTGACTCTTGACAGAGAAAATTAGGAATGAACACTGGTGCTATAACCAAAGCTGTTTGTTGTCTGCTATGCACTACTGTACTCTTAAATACTATAATAGAATAATTTATCCCTAACTTCTCTTTGGAAGAGTAAAACAGCACGCCAAGCTAACTCTTGATATATGTGGCCCTTTAGGATAACTGGGATGTGAATAAGGAAGTAGAAAATTTAATTTCTAACCAGTGCAGAAAGAGAAATGTTGACACCTTGAAAAATACATGCATATGGATAAAAATCATCACTTTTTCTTAAATTCTGAACATTCAAAAATATGTTTAGACTGGGCAAGTAACATGCAAAAACATATGACCTTTCCTCAAAGATCTTGGTAGTTTAGATCCTGATCCTGCAAATGCTTGGGCACAAATGCAGAATGGAATGGGATGGAATGGGATGGAATGGAATGGAATGGAATGGAATGGAATGGAGTGGAGTAGAGTAGTGTGGAACAGGACAGGACAGGACAGGACAGATTAGGATAGGATAGGATAGGATAGGATAGGATAGGATAGGATAGGATAGGATAGGATAGGATAGGATAGGATAGGACAATCATCTAGTCCAACTCCCTGAGTATTTCAGGGGCAACAAAAAGACAAAGCATATTATTGAGTGCATTATCCAAATGCCTCTTGAACACTGACAGACATGGGTTTAATTACATCTCTTTAACTTAATGAGACTAATCATATGGGCAAATTTTGGTGTTGGTAGGAGTACTTATGGAATCAAATCTAATTATGCATAACTTTTGCCACAAAATGTACCAGCCAGTAAGGCAAATCATCTTTGTACTTACAATATTGGCTGACACATGACCATTTGAGAAAGTGCATTTATACAGCTGTATAAATAGCTGTTTTGCTTTTACAAAACTTCTGCTCTACTCTCATTTCCTTGGCTCTCAAGCTTGAAGTAGTATTTTCTAAATTGCAATGAATCAAAATATATATAATGCTTACTCATATGATACTGTGTGTTTCACATAGATGGTAAAAAAAACACAGCTAAAACAATGTAACTCATACCAGGATATCCAAAAGGAGAGTGGTAGTCAGTCAATTGTTTCTGCTGTTCAAAAACTCATATAACTCCATAATCTCTACAAAATTCAAGGATATCTTCTATTTCTTTTTTCATCAAACCCTACAGCTAAGTAGTGATGGAACTACATTTTGCCACACGATGTTATGTTTGTTCACTGAATTAATGAATGTACATTCCCAGCATAAAAAAAGCTGTTGACCAGTCAGGCTTATGATGGTAATATCAGTCCTAGATATTTACTCAGATATTTGCAGAAATAATCTAAGCAGGGGGAAAAAAATGTTTAAAAACAGGGCTGAATATTGACTGGCTTTAATTTTTTTTCTACACTAATCTTGTTCCAACAATACCTTCAAGAACAGTAGCAAGTGCTCAGCCAATATTTATTACACAGGTAAAACCAACACAGGTTTCACCAAGACTTGAACATTTGTAGAATGGTGTCCAGTTGTATTTTCCTAGGACAAATGTTGGTTACTATTTTCAAGTTTCTCTAAGAGGGTAAAAGAACAGCAGGAAATATCAGCAGAACTGACAGCAGCTGTGCCCTTTCAGATCTTTAGGTACACCCTCACTGTACAAATATGTAATAAAAGGAGCTGTATCATTGATCCTGATGACCAGTCTATGAAGGAGGCAATCACCATTTCTTTGGCTGCACCAGGAAAATGGGGATATGTGAAAGACTCACTACAGCTTTCTCCAGCAGGGGTTCCCTCGATGTTGCCAGCCTTGAGAAATTCAGTAATGTATGAGCCCAATCAAAATGATAGCAAGATACAATGCCTCAGTTGAAACAGTCGTACATCTCTGTGAGCAGATTCTTTAAGGAAAGCTTAATACTTCCTAAATTGAGACTCCAGCAATGTGACAATATACCTGCATAGGCTGGACTGCAACAGGACAGACATGAATCAGCAAAGATCAGAAAGGGCCACACATTTTAAGAAGAGCAGATTGTTACTGTATGTTAGAGAGCACATCAACAATTAGAAGTTGACTATCCAGTACAGGGGCTTTAATGTGAGTCTCACTTTAGTCTGGGTAGCTTATATTCTTGCCCAGACAAAATATGCTTCAGGTTATGGTTTGGTGTGTGCAGATCAGTAGGATACAACCTCGGTATCAACTTCAAAATGACCTTAGTTTCTGTGCTTTAAGTACATCAGTGGCTTGGGTAACTGTCTCCAAAAAAATGCCGTGAACAGATGAAGAAAGTAAGCAAAGACCAATATTGTATTGCCATGGCCCAGCCTACAAACAAAGGGAAAAAACCTTCCATAACAGGAATGTTTAAAAATAAGAACTCTATAACAGTAACCTGACTGTGTAATTTATATGTATTGGGAATCTTTCAGCTGGCCAGAGATGCTATAATTATACTGCAGAAATCTGACTATGAATTTGGCATATCAGTTTTGAAAACATGCCCCAGGGTTTCCATGCTGCCATAATTTAACTTGAGCAGTAATGGAATAAATGCAATCTAGATACACATTGCTGTTCTTCAGCATAACTACTTCTTCAGGCAGATTTACCATAACGCTCTCTGAACAGAAAAACTATGGCTCATTTACAAATGTAATTTCAATTGAGGATAGTTTTCCAATCTTCTTTCATTTGAGTCTCAATTGAACTTCTTCTCCTTTTTGATGGCATGATTAGACATTGTGAGAGCTGTTGCAGATTAGTCAAGCACAGAGAGAGTAAATTGGGAAGGATGTTTTATCAGTGCACGTCACAATATATGAAAGCAGATGTGTATGCTCTGAGCTGTTCCCTCAAATTACTGTTATGGAATAATTTAGCCCTTTTGATTCTCACAGATTACTGCTTCCACTGATCATGCTGTCAAAATCAAAGTGAGCACTTCATTCCGCTTTTATTCATGCCAGATCTATTTTGCTTTCATAATGAGCAGATATTACCACTGCACAAAGAGGATAAAGACATTCACAGTGATAGATAGGCGAGAGATTAAATGGGATCTTTATGACTTCTTCAGCCATCAGTTTTGACTGTGCGATAAGACGAGTCGAGTTGGGCACTGATTTGTTCTTTATTGGAGCCAATATTAGCATGAGCTTACTAGTGCACAGTCTGATAAAATCCATTTAAGGTGGAATCTGTATAACAATTCGTGAGTTACAAGAACTTCTGTAATGTGCAGCCTCTGCCAAGGCAAAATAAGCCAGTTCAAAATCACAACTCCATACTTTCTAGGATATTAATGAATTTATAATACTGCAATTTAAGGATCACATGGGGATTATCAACAGTCCTGGAACCACACATTTATAATGCCTGCCCTCAAATACCTCTTAGTTTGTTGTTGTTCTGAAGGATATTTGGGCAACCCCTTAAAACCAAGCCCTGCCTGATATACCTAAGTTTTAGAAGTTGTGTGACACTTAGCTTGACAAAGTTTTCTACCTGCCTAAAGTCCTGCTGTGCACTTTTTCTCCTACCTCACCTCCCACCTGGAGGAAGAGCAATGTTACGTGACTGTAGCTTGCAAAGTCCTTAGCCAAAAAAAATGCCCAGTAGAAATAATATCAGACAAGGGGCACCTGAAGTGTATTATAGGCAAATTTGAACATGGGGGAACTCAGAGCAAACTAGGGAACTCCACTGGGAATCCAAGACTTTGATATACAAAGACTCTTACGTTATCTCAGACTAGTTTTGAATGGCACATATCTTTCTGGCAGTTTTGCTGTTTTTCATTCTAGCAGTGGATTTCAACATAAGTATGGAAGGGATGGTGAATGGACCATATGATCTGCTGCTGCTGTGGCCACTGCAATTGTTATGAAAATAGGAATACAAGTGATGTGGATGACCCCACCCTGGAGGCATTCAAAGCCAGGCTGGATGGGGTGTTGAGCAACCTGGTCTAGCAGGAGGTGTCCCTGCCTATAGCAGGGGGTTGGAATTAGCTGATTTAAAGGTCTCTTCCAATCCAAACTGTAATTTTACATACGCTTCACTCCCTCCTTGATTTTCAATTTGAGACTCCTGGGACCTAATCCAATTGCTCAGCTCAAGGTCCAACCACATTTTCTCCTTGGGATTCCCAGTCAAAGCTGGAGTCAAACTGAATTTGTTATTACTTGCTACCTTGAGAGACTACCTTGCACTCTCTGCTGGGTTTTCTTCATAGGGTATCCATGATCCTAAAGTTCTCTCTACATGCAGAGTCCTCAACAACAAATCTATAAATCTTACTCTCATGTGCAAGACATCTAGTCCAAACCAGTAGCTGATACGGCATGTTTCTTCACTTCTGTCAACAACAGAAGCAAGCTTGACATCTGCCAAATCAGTAAATTAGATTTTTTTCAGTCAAATTATATATTATTACTTATTAATGCACTAGGATATTAAGATAGTCTCAATAGAAACCAGTGTTTGCTGTCTTCTCCAGTTCTTCAGATAAGCTTTGATTCCTGATGTTGTTCTCTGATGTAATATAATGCAGCAGGATGTATATTGATTTTAAAGGACAAGCATCTGTTTATGTATTCGCAGAATTGTTTGCTCTGCTCTGTTATCAACTATACTTCATGTACTCTTCGCATGAATGTGCAGCAAGTAATAAAAGCCTTGCCAACGTAACAGTATTTAAATAGGCACGTATTGCCTTCAACTTTCATAGCTACCTACCAAAATTCCTTTTGTTTATCCAGCAATATTTATTGCCTTTAAAAATTAAATATAGAAAATTCTGAGTAGATTATCAGGGCAATGTAGTATTTCAGGGAAACTATTTTATCTAGTAGGCACCAAACCCAGACAATAACAGAAATAAGTCCCAAATTTCTGAAAGAATTATTTTCAAATAAACACCTTTGGAGGAAACCAGAATTTTTGCAGAAAACTCAAGGCTGAAGAAAGCATAATACAACCCAAACCTGGATAAATAAGGCATCCAGAAGCAATGATTCACTTTAATATATAAATAATCAGTAATAGTAGTCAGGCAATTGGAAAGTTGATAATAGAACAACACCCATAAAAATTTCACATTAAGTCTCAGAAGAAGTGCTGTGCACTTTCGTCACGAAATGAAGCTAAGGGGATCATCAGGTCCTTGTAATTACCCATTTTGTATATTCTCTTTATTTTAAGCTCAGATAAATATTTGATATTTGGACTAAATTTACTAGCTATTTTTTACAATTTACAGGTTTTCTGAAGAATATAGGCCTGATCAATTTTTGTGTGTGTGTATGTGTGTGTGTTAGCATAATAAGAAATCCACAGTTCTCAGAAAGCAATTGATGAGTTCAATTAAGCTAACATCATTCCTTTGGGCAGACAACACAACACCAAATATACAGGCCATGCCCTTCACCACATAATACCCCAGATTAATACTGACAAATGACAACCTTTTCTCATTGTCCCTTCTATTACCAATATCCTGTAGGTAACAGTTATAAACACTTTTCTTGTATTCATCCATGAAAATACAACTCCCCTGTGCTCTTAAATGACTGGGGAGAGATGACTGTCTCCAACCCAGTCAACACTGCTGACCAGAAGCAGGGCAACTGCAAGACACATGTCTTACATCCCGTGGTAGCAGCTGCATTACAAGTATATGCCAGAGTAGAAGAACTAATCACGAAAAAAAACAACTATCAAATGGATCACTGCACCTTGCTGTGCACATCTTAATGTTCCTTAGCACATAAAATCCATCTTTTCCTAGGCAATCAGGGAGTGACTTAAAAGAACACTTCAAAAGAATCTCATAGTGGAAATATCTATGGGAATTAAATTTACCAGTTAAAATTTCTTTTTTGGCCTACTTTTACTCATCTAAAAGAACACAAATGGAAGCAGATGGCATAATTGCTTCAGTTTCCATTCTCTCTTAGCAAGAAACTGAGGAGGATTCCCCACTGTGATTACTGCAAGAGGCTGGAGAACTGGGATGAAGTTTGGGTTCTGTTGGGGAAGACATTTGGTCTGCATCTCAGTGCCCCAAGCTTTATAATGTATTCTTTTTTTCTCTCTTTCTCTTTTACTTCCACTTTAAGCTCATCAGAGAAGCAACTGTGATATCAGTAACACCTCTATACTCATTACACATGTTTTGGTATTAGAGTATTAATACATTGTAATAATGAAATGACAGACATTATGGTTCATAATGCTGACTTTACTGTGAAGACACACAAGGGAGACTTGCTGTTCACATATGGCTTGGGATGGTAGTCCTCCCAGACAAACACACATGTATGCATCTTGTGGCAAACTCTTTGGCATATGTTCAAATGGGCTACAATACAAATATAAGAAAAGATAACAGAAAGTTATAACTTTGATATAAACAGAAGCTGTGGGCATCTTTATTCCAGACAAGAGACCTCCTCCTTAGCTTCCCATTCTATAAAATTAGGATAACCGTACTTACTTCAGTGGTATCGATAAACTGGCCAGTCTTCCATAAATGCCATAAGATCTTTTTATGGGTTGTGTTACACTAACACAAGATATGAACAGGAAGATGATAAACAAATAATGCAGCAAAGAAAGTTAGCACAGTAGGACTACAACACCCAGTTTTGGAAAACCAGTTGAATGTGAAGCCTGGAGAGTCATAGCGTGGCTTGGTTTGAAAGGGAACTGGAAGTTCATCACCATCCAGTTCCAAGCCATGGTCTGGTTGCCACCCATCAGACCAGGCTCCTCAGAACCCCATCCAGTCAGGGATTGAGCACTTCCACAGACAGCACATCCACAACTTCTACGGGCAAACTGTTCCAGTGCCTCACCACTCCAAGAGTAAAGAATTTCCTCTAAACATCTAACCTAAATCTCCCCTCTTTTAGTTTAAAGCCATCCCTCCTTGTCTTATCACTATCAGACTGTATAGAATGTCAGTGTTTGATGCAACAATCAAAAATATACCTGAGAGGAAAAGTATTGCTGTAAAACTATCATAGTCACAGTAGATGTCATTAAACATGAAAGTGTGATCTGTGCCAATGTTAAGGGCTTGATTGGCTTGTTCTGTGTCTGTTACTCTTCAGTGTATTAATTGCCATCAGTAAATCATTTTATAACTTTGGAATATAGTTTCTTTATACTTGGCACAAGTTCACAAATTTCTAAACCAGTGCCTACAGCAAACCTTACACCCGTGGTGGAGCCTGGAACCAGAGTATGCTTCTGACCTTCTCAGACTTACACCAGGCATGCTTGTGCCTGAAGAGCATTTCAAGGGGAGGATAGCAGTCAAGGGTGCAGGGGGCCTAGGCTCAGGAGCCTTCGTGCAGCTGGCCACAGCACTGGGAGAATCACTTGCAAGACAGGCACCTGTCAAAGGCATTGCTATGGCCACAGCTGAGTATGTCGGGATTGAACTAAAGCTTAATTGCAACAACATTAAGAAATGGTAATGACTCCTGACATTAATGAATTACAGACTAGAGCCATTCTCAGAAGAATGTTCTTATCTTTACCAAAGTTACCTTAAGGAGCAAAGGAATCACATTAAGAGGGAATCTAACCCATTATTCTAGCTAAAAAGCAGGCTGCTCAAAATAAAATATCCCATCGAAGGATTAGTGGCCCTTACTGCAGGAAGGTGTATGCTGTATGCTGATTGCTATGCCCAATCAATACTGTTTTTTCTGAACTAGATCTCAAAAAGAGATATTTGTAAACAGAAATGTATCCAAAGACCAGGGAAACACAGGCTTTCATGGACCAAGCATTGTCAACATACCTGAGAGGTTTATAGAAAAGGGATGAGATGAGTTATTTTTGTGTCATATTACACTCCACAAGAATTGAAAGCAGAAAAAAATGGGAAAATATGGTGTTATGGGTTAATAGAAATCTCACTGAAGCTTTAAGTGTAGCTTCTCATTCGAGTTGAAACCTAAAAGAACCATTAAAATCATAAGTATACAACAAGAAGTGATGCAAAATTGATTATGTCATCTAAACTGCTTCCTTTATTAATAGAGGTAAGACGTCCAGAGGATAAAGTATTGGTGAGAAGAATTGATTGTGCTTATCAAAGAAACAGCCAAAAGATCAGACTAAAAAGACCACCAGCTTTGTGAGTAGTGTGGTCCCCTAGAAAACTCTTAAGAAAAAGGAAGTTTTTTTATTACCCGAGTGTTATATTAGAGATGTTTGGAGTGAAACTGTGAAATTTCTTGTGAAATTGTGTAAAACTTCTGCTCTTGAGTGAATTTGTTGCCATTTTGGCTCTGGCCAAATTAACACAATTGCCATGTCATTGTGCCTCTCAGAAAAGGCAGGAATGAGAAACAGCATGCAGCCACCAAACACACCTCCCCATCCTCAGCTGAAGACCATGGGCAGAATGCTGTGAGCAGCATTGTTCAGCTTGCATTTGGATGACATTTTGGCCACCTAAAAACACCTCCTGGTCTCTGAGTTAAGATATTGCCACTGTTTAAAATTTTAGCACTGTAAAAGTAAAAATCAAAATGCTTCAGAAAACTAGATGAACAAAATCATCTGCTCCTGGTAGTTCAATGGCAGTAAATCCTTATCTTCTTTCCAGATTTTTTTTCCAGAAATAATTTACATTCCAAAACTTATCTCATGGCATACAAATCCATCAGTATTGAGACTGCCTTCCATTAGAGAAGGCCCACAGGGAAAAAAAAAAAGAAAAGGCTCTGTAAATAACCAGTTCCACTGTGACAGGGTTGTCCTTCTGGTGATGGTCCCTGCTTTGTGACAATGCCAGTGGGCTACCAGACTGTTTGGCCCAGCTGAAGAGGATTTGGTCCTGGAGCTGCATGTTCAGCATTGTCCTGAACTTGTAGCAAGCAGATTAACGCAGTGCCCATTAACTCAAGCAAATGGTCCCCACAAGAATCCTGTGTTGTTTCACCCCAGATTCCAAACCAAAAGAAGCTGCCTTTGGACCAGCCATTGTGTTTTAAATATTTTGATGAAGTTTCCACCTTAAGGATTGTGAGGAGAAAAAAATAGAAAAGCAAATTGCAGAATGTAGACTGAAGTACTTGCGATCCTTGTGACAAATACTAATGTATAAATCAGCAGCCCAATCCAGGCCCGGGCCGCTGATCATGTTCTTTGCTGAAATGTCACCTGTTCCTATCTAACGATTTGCATAATGCAAAGCTTCTCACTCGTAAAATACAGATTAAGAGGGGAAGCAAAGAGTCATTCTCGAACCATGGAGCCATTTCAAACGGATAAAAAAAAGTGCAGTCTTTACTATTAACCCTGTTGTAGCCAGATGATTTCCTCCTTTTTTTTGCACTGGAAATCATAGCTCCACTTTGAAAGAGAAATGTTCAGTTAGATCCAGCTTTGCCTTTTTATCTGTTTGCTTCAATTCTCTTAGACTCTCAAATTCAGAGTGAGCGGAAGAGAAATAATTAAACCATTTAACACTGGAACTTCAGTGAAATGTTTTTCTGGTCTCCCAGAGCCAGATTGAAATGCACGGGCGTCAATCAACAGATTCCCAGTAACATCAATGTAGTAAGGCTCTCTAGGAGCCATCTGGGGGAATTTCCTTTCTTGTTTTTTCCCCATATTTTTTAATTTACCATAAGGTGTATGTCCCTCTGGAAAACCTCTTTCTGTGTGCTGCTTTGCCAAGCAAGATGGGAGCACACACTGATGCCACCATGCCCTGCGTTTGCCATCTGCAGAGCAGCAGCATGGTATGATCAGAGGAATGAGATATATTCCCGCATTCTCCCACAGAGTCCATTAACCTCCAGGGAATGGTTCAGAGCTTATCTGTTTTCCTGGGGTCCCAAACAGCAAGTTGCTGATGTCTCCTTGCTTTTCTGGCAAGATTTAATGCATCTCACAAAGATTTCTGCACCCTGCTGTACTGCTTCTTCTGGAAGGCTGCATTTATTCACCACTGATTAAGAAGTTTCCTGTTTTCTTTCTCAAGATTTCCAGGGAAAATAAATAAATAAGCAAACCTACCCACAATAAAATGCAATCATAATCCACATGCTGCAGATATTTCTCATCATAACAGCTATGAGCAGGAGAAGCAACCACGTTACTTGCCTGGGTAAAGATTGGACCAATTACTTCAGGATAAGGCTTTGCAGCTTTAGATTCCTTTTCTGCTTATTTGGAGATATTTTTCTCATGCTATAAATCAGAACAGGATATGAGTTTAAAGTAACCTGAGGTTTTATTAGACGTTAAGGAAGAAAGTGTGGTAAAACTAAGAAGGTCATGTAGAAACAAAGCTGCTGGAAGATTAGTTTAGGCATAAAATTCAACTCCAGTTTCTGTAAGATATGGGAGCCATGAATCATGCTTTCCAGAAAATCTTCTGAGACGACCTCCCTACATGCAAGAGGTAACCCTTCCCATAGAGGGTTACTCTCCTCCCTGCTATGTGTTTTCACACAACTCGTCAGAGATTTCTCTGACCTTATCAATTCATTCAAGACTGTCAAATAATTGTGACAAAAATCCACTCTTCATAACTGCATGGACAAATACTGACATGAAGAACAGGAGATGTAGCTGCCAAGGAGCTGCAAAGGGCACATCAGAGGCAAATAAGAGAATTTCACACAAACTGAGTAATATATCAGATCAAAGGATGGGAAGTATATTATGTATATTATGGGAAGTATATTCGAATATCCAATATTTGAAGGGAGCATATAAACAGGATGGTGAACAACCGTCTACAAGGGTGGATTGTGACAGGACAAGGGGGAATGGTTTTTAACTGGGACAGGGGAGGTTTAGGTTAGATATATGGAGGAAGTTTTTCACACAGAAGGTGGTGACACACTGGAACAGGTTGCCCAAGTAGGTTGTGGATGCCCCATCCCTGGAGGCATTCAAGGCCAGGCTGGATGTGGCTCTGGGCAGCCTGGTCTGGTGGTTGGCAACCCTGCACATAGCAGGGGGGTTGAAACTAGGTGATCATTGTGGTCCTTTTCAACCCAGGCCATTCTATGATTCTGTGATTCCAAGATATTATTGTTTTTTCCTTCCTTTGTCTTCTGATATTATTGGTGATAATCTTCCAATATCCAGTCTAAAAAGAGAAGCTTTCTGAAGCTAAGGGCAAGAATACAGGACTCAGACAAAAGGAACTTGAAAGATAACCTAACTAGGTTTGAAGAGCTGATGACCACAAAGGTTACCAAAGTCACAGAATGCATAGAATGCATAGAAGAATCGCTCAGATTGGAAAAGACCTTAAAGATCATCAAGTCCAACTGCAACCTAACCATACTACCCTAATTAACAACTCTCTGCTAAATCATGTTCCTGAGCACCACATCCAAATGGTTTTTAAACACATCTGGGGATGGTGACTCAACCACCTCCCTGGGGAGCCTATTCCAGTGCTTAACAACCCTTTCTGTGAAGAAGTGTTTCCTGATATTCAACCTAAACTTACTCTGGTGCAACTTGAGGCCATTTCCCCTCGTCCTGTCACCTGTCACCAGTGAGAAGAGACCAACCCCTCCCTCACTGTAAGCATTTTTCAGATACTGGAAGAGAGCAATAAGGTCTCCCCTCATCCCCCTTTTCCCCAGACTAAACAGCCCCAGTTCCTTCAGTTACTCCTCGTAGGGCACATTCTCCAAGCTCTTCACAAGCCTTTTTGCCCTTCTTTGGACCTGCTCCAGCATCTCAGTGTCCTTTCTGTACTGAGGTGCCCAAAACTGAACACAGTACTTGAGGTGAGGCCTCACCAATGCTGAGTACAGGGGCCTAGTCCTGCTCACCACACCATTCCTGATACCAACCAGGATGCCACTGGCCTTCTTGGCCACCTGGGCACACTGCTGGCTCATGTTCAGCCTACTGTCCATCAGTACACCAAGGTCCCTTTCCATCAGGCAGCTTTCCAGCCACTCTTCCCCAAGCCTGTAGGGTTGCCTGGGGTTGTTGTGACCAAAATGCAGGACCTAAAGTTACAATACTGTCTGATATTTTTAATAAAAATAATTATAACCCCTATACAAATATTGACAAAAATTACTAGAAACATTTTTCTCATCAACTCATTGGGATAACTTCTTCTTCTCAACACTTCTAGTGCACTAGTGTACTAGGACATAGAGGAAGGTGAGTACCACGCCAAGGAGAGACAGCTTCCCATTATACCTGGACCTCTCCATCCCTCATCACCACTTTTTTCTCCATTAGTAATTCTTTTCCTTTTGTCATTTCATCCTTGAAAATCTTCTGGCAGTTCACTCCGCTGTACACCCTCTTCCTGGAATCTATATCCTGACCAGCAGGAAAATGGACAAGATGTTCTAATGAGTCTTTTCCATCTTGCAATCTGTGATTTTTGTCTTTATACTGCACTTCATTCCCTGTTTCCCCTTCCATCTCCTTCTACAAATTGAGACTGGCTGAAGGGAGGTTTAAAAGAGAATGAACTGTCACTTAAACTCTCTGTGTCACTCAGTCATTCTTATAAATGGGGATCTCAAATGGGTTCAGCTCTGTCAGAAAAGCTGTGTCTCAGAATTTCTCAATACTGAAGATGTGCAGAATAAATTACAAAGGGCAGGTTTATCCACTAATATTCATATTTCAAAAGTAATACTGCTGCTTAAAAACGCTTGCAGCATGCACGAGTGTACATGTATGCACATACACACATACAGACTTTCAGAAGTGGTTCCAAAAAGGCAGAAACGCTGTCCAACAACTTTCCATAAAAACAGTGATGATTCTTATGCGTTTATATTGCATAAAGAAACCATCACATTCTGTAGCCTGATCTATAGCTGCCACAAGGTTCTGTGTGCTAATGCTTTTCCTGGAGACTCATGAAATTTTCATACCTCAATTTTGTTCAGAAATGTTTTAATTTCTACTACATTTCTAGGATTATGGACTGCCTCAACACCACGGAAGAATTCATCCCCAAGATCCATTGCAATGCACTTTTTAATACAGAGTCTGCTATGTTAACACTGTTCCTTACACAGCTGAAACTGAGCTGTCTATAACCACACTCAGGTAACACAGGCCTCTTCAATCAACATCCCTTCACTTCACATAAAAGCTACCAGTCGGGGGGGGCTGATGGTTACCAGCCCAGCAGGGTATTAAGTATACCTGGACAGGAGTTGTGTCATCAGCTGTGTTGCTGATGTACTGATGCAGTTCTGCTCTTCTGGCGAAACAGCAGAGTATTCATTTCTGGTGAGTATTGACATGCTCCAGAGCAGTAAAGTACTTACATACAGGTTTAAGTCACAATGTTAATTGCTGAACTGGGAGCAGAATGGGGCACAGCTATCCTATATCTCTGTTACATACTTTTCCTAATACAAGAAATAGACTTTTACATTTTCTGCAGCGTTACATAATAAATTCTTTCCTGTTTATTTCACACTGATATTTCTAAATCTTAAATAATAACCATAAACAATACACTAAATGATGTACTGACATTCCTAAACTCTAATGCTAGAAATATCATTGCCATTGCTCTTATTTTATAGTGATACCTAGGATTCTCATCCTTTCTCCACTTGTATGTATCCAAGTTAAGCATTATTTTGCCCATGTTTTCTACAAAAAAAAAAATAGCACTAATAAAATTATTAGTGACTGCTGCGCTTGAGCTGAAGCAAAAGGTGAGTTGCTTCCCTGCTCTATGTGGAATTCTATTAATCTTTAGGAAAAAAAGATGAAGAAACAGACATCGGAAGGGAACAAAATGGGTTTTAGGTTCAATAGGCATTATCTGAGATACTTAATAACTCCAGTATCACAACTCTTTGGTTATAATTCTGTCCAAAAGAATAGATGTGATATGATCATTCTCTCTCTCTCTTTTTTGACAACAATTGATCAAGAAAAGTGAGTGATTTCCCCCTCCAGTTCTGTCCCTCTGCTTCTGTCTCTGGAGAACATTTCCTTTGCTCATTTTCACAGCTGAGATTACAGTTCTGTTTCTAATCAGTTACAGGACGCATTTGTCTGTCTTGAAGTGGACTTACGTGCAAGATAAATAATAACACTATTTACTTCCTATGCTCTGCTACAGTAAAGAAATCAAGTCTACCTAAACATCATGTAATGATCAGGTTATTTATTATAAACACCTCAAAGGTAAGGTCATTATTGTTTTATTGAAATTGCAGGATTTTTCCTGTATGTTTCTTTACATTCCCTTTGATGCAAAACTCTGCATTAGACAACTTCCTGAAGTACAAATCCGGATGGGCCTGAAGGCAGAAAGTATTACACAGAATGCCTCAAATGAGGATTAAAGCATCTGGTATTAAAAGCAACATATTGCATGTACTTTCATACAGCAAATCTTAAACTTTATCAGAGGTAAAAAAAAATTCAAAGGTCAACTCAGTTGTTTTTTCACTGGACGACACAAAGGAAGAAACACTTCAGGACACAGAAGGAAACGGTGTTTGCCTTTGATCTTCCCTTGAATGGAGGCAATCTGCTAGAGCAGGCATTTCACCCTGGAGGTGCAGTTCCCTCCCTCCTTGCTGCAGAAGCCAATGGGCATTGGGTGTTCCTTGCTGAGCCAAAATTTGCTTGTGTTTCAGAGGCTGACAACACAGCTCCTCAAAGTGTAAATACATTTACGTCTTCCAAACAACGAATCATCTGCTTTTTCTTTCTTGGATAATAAAATATAGAGAGATGTGATAAATGCGTATTATGAGCAACTTATCTGTTAAAAACAAATGAAAACAAATATGTGGAAAAATAGTCAAGATTTGGTGCCTGCATAGATGATACCGGGGGAATTAAGCCCATAATACTCAGATCCTCGACGCCCCTTTCTCGTTAGTCCATCGGTCACACATCCTCTGGCTTTGTTGGGTGCTTTATTCTGCTGGCCCACGACATCGGGGGCAGACGGTGATGGCGCAGCAGGGATGGGTGAACTCTACAAACAAGAACAGCCTGAGTTTGTAAATAAATCACATCCTTCACACATTGGGCATCAGCTTTTTACACCCTTTTCTCTCTGTAGTAGTATTTCTGAGTTCAGAAGGGATTTCCCCTGTAGGGGCACAGACAGAAAGGCCTGCTTCAATACATTAACAACAAAAAAACCCCCATATTTTTAATAAAGTAATGGGCAACTTCTGCCTTCGAAAGAACACTGAATGTTTATGGCACTGTCAAACACTGAAATGGAAGAAATGAGACCCCCACACCCATACATAAGTAGGAATACATAAGTAATAGTTACAAAATATCCATCTCTGCTTCAATGGGTGAGCAGTTCTTCCTCAATAATTTTGTGCCCCGGACATAATGGAATACTTCTATCTTCTGCCTCAAAAAGCACAAATATGTGTTCCTGCAGTTCCAAATACGTTCTTCTAAAAAAAAAGTGGCTCACTATGGCCTAATAAACAAGAGAAATAAGGGAAAATGGAATGAAACTGAGACAAAGGTGTCAGTGATGGAGCTGATAGTTTAAAAAGGGGGGAAGTAAGTGTGCACTCGAACACCCTAAATACTACTGAGCATGCACAGAGGGACATAAGCACATATCTATGAATCTATGAGACCTTGAAAGAGATTGAATATGTATGCAGATGTATCACATGTGTATGTCATAACTGAACGAATGTAGAACCTGAACTCAGAAAGGCTGCACTTGCTTGTAAAGTAATCTGGTGACCATCATGAGGAGTAAAGGGATGCCACGTTTCAACACCGCATTACAATTAGAGAGTTTTCTTCCAGAATTTCTGACGATGTAACTCTAGTTAGAAATGGGCAATAAAAAAAAAGATAAAGAGCTAAGAACAGACAAGGCAGAGACATTCTAGGCAAAAGCACCATTCTTGGCTGCATGGCTGTGTGTGTGGAGCTCCCTCAGGTTGCTGGGTTCCTGTTTTGCTGCAGGTGGGCGACTTGGTGCTGCTCAGGTCTGATGGTGACTTTCATTTTCAGGAGCTGCTGCAGAAGAAAGAAGGAGCAGCATGTGGAAGCACGCAACGAGGGAGCAAGAAGAGGAAGCAGGAGGCTGCAGGTGGGGAAAGGGAGAGGAGTTCTGGGCAAAAGCATCTCCCTCTCACCAGGGCTTAGTCATACTGCAAGGGAATGTTGCCAGCACCTTGGGTGGCCAGGTCTGATATGTGCTGGGTGACCTCCCTGTAAGCAGGGCTCAGGTCTTTGCTGTAGTTGAGCTTTTGCCTTGGTGCTCCTTTGGCTGCCTGGGGTGTGTGGTCCCCTGTAAGGAGGGAGAGAGCCACCTCTCTGCACCCGAGTGGGAAATGGAGCTCACTGAACCTCACGACCACCCTGTAAGCAGGGTAGTGCCGTTTTCCCCACCACTCTTCCTCCGGCTGCTCAGTGCTGTTGCCAGCTGGTGGCCTGTCAGCGTGGCGACCCTGTACTTGGGAGGACTTGATGTGTGCTGCAAGGGGAGTGTTTCCTCTTAGTCCCATGAGTGCAGTGAGTGTACTGTCTTGCCCCTTTTTTCTTAGGCCAGATCAGAGCCTCATGGTAGCTCTGTGGCTGAGGCCACCCTGTAGCGAGGGCTTGGGCCTCTCCCTTTGTGGCTGCTTGTCTTGCTGGCAGCGTAACAGCCCTGTACTCAGCATGTGTTACTAAGCTGTGGAGCCCCTCTTGCCCCTGGAGCAGCCCACCGTGTCTGTAATCGGGTCTGGGGTGGCTGCAGTGCTGCAGCCGGCTGCTTTAGCCATCCAGTTGGTGGGAATGACCCCTCCCTGGCCTGTTAGAGGGTGCAGGTTGAGGTGCTGCTTTGTGGTTGGGGTGACCTCACTGCTGTGTGGGTCGAAGTGGCTCCCTGGGCTCCCAAAGATGTGGTACTGTGCTGCAGCTGGGCGGGCTGGTCCGTACCTCAGGCATTGGTGGGAGCCTCGTGCTCTGTGGGGCTTCCTGCAAATGGTGAGGCGTGGGGTGCTGTCCTGTAGGCAGGGCTGTGTGTGGCCCTTATGTGTGTGCTTGGTGAGATGTATTCTGAGGGCCCCCCTGTACTCAGGCAGGTGTCTGTGGCCCAGGCCCGTAAGTGAACAGGGCCTATTTCTTCTCATTTTCTGGCAGTTTTTTATATAGCAAAGCTGCTTCAGCACGTCATTTCTTCTGGCAGTATTCCAAAATCTTTGCCTTCGTGCTATCACTGCAATCACTTTTAAAATTTTTGCATGAGTGGGATTCCCTATTCAAGCCTGTTGTGTGATCAGTGCAACCCTCTGGAAAAGTACAGATTGCAGTCTGAACAGGCAACTGGCCTGTGAGCTAGGGCTGCTGTTAGCTTGGGAACTCAAGTATGCTGCCTCTAGCTTATGTGTGCAGCTAGGAGAAACTTGTTTGTGAGGAACTGCTCTGTAGTAGTAACTAACTATCCTTGCTTTCTGTGAATGACTTTTCTTATCCTGATCCACAGTGTTTTGTCTCTCACTGTTATGTATATGACCACAGTATGAAGGTGTAGACATCTTGTGTGGCCATCTTGCTGGCTGGCCACCACTGGTATCTGCTGGGGGTAATCTCAGGGTGAACAACTACCTGCCAGTCTCTCTCAATAATAAGTACTTGGTGGAGACTGTACTGACAGGCCACCCTCTGCCATGAGTTCCTCCCTATTGAACTGATGGATGTTAACTTGCTTTCACATCCTTTCTTTGAGATCAGTAAACTTTATGCAGAAGTGCCGGCGCTTTTGCATTACATGTGGTTGTATGATTCTATGGAAGTCTGAGATCAAAACCCTATCAACTGCCTGGCCTTAATGCTTTCCTCAACCTGTCAGTGTAGCTCCTGCCTGGCTGCTCCTTCTACCTCGTCCCGCCATTGGTTGGGCTCTGCAGCCCTGCATAAAGCAACAAGCCAAGTCAGGGAGGCCAGAGAAAGCAGAATTAAGGCTGTATGTTGAGCACTGTGTCAGATCTCTGCAAATGTCCTCAGGTATGTGCTTAACACAATGGGAGCCTTCTAATGGGGTAAGAGCCATTGATATTGACGGCCCAAGGAAACAGAATGTGTAGGTGGCATAATCCTCTGGGAGACAAGTGATGGAAAAAATGAGATGAAATGAAAATGTCACTTTACAGCCTCACTTAGTTTGATCCAACTGAGACTGGGGCTTTCAAAAGGAATGCACAGAGTTGCCATCCAAAATCTGATCGTCTCTTGATCAGGCCTCTCTTACCAGAGGAAAAACATCCCTCTCTTCACAATCACGCATTTTTCATGTCATAGCTTTTTGGCAGTAAGTACACTTGTGAATAACTTGTCCAAGATGAAGCACAGGAAAAGTAACATTTCATCCAAAATATCTGATGAGATCTCACTAAGAATTGCAGCTACTTCTGTCAAACCAGATGTTAGCGTATTAGTTTCACAAAAACAAGGGCAAATATTGTAATTTTAAACATTTTATTTCAAAAATACAGGGCAATGAAGACAAGTGAAGTAAGTTCTGTTACTTATACATCAACAACAGCGTATGTTTTATGAGAGCTGCTCTGAAATTCCTCCTATTTTGTCATGTTGGCCTGTGATATTGCAGGTGGATGGTGGTGGGATGGCGGCAGAGGCTGAACCTTCCCACCAATATCCCATTACATTTTGTTGCTATGTGGCAGCTGGCAGCAGAGGGGCACTCTGACAAAATGACATCTGACATGGAAATGTGTATAAAACAAAGGTGTGTCACTGAATTCTTCCATGCAGAAAAAAATTGCACTGTGACTGTGCTAAAAAGTGTTTTGTAGCTGAGAATGTTCTCTGTTAAATACTGTTGTTGTGCTCATTGTAGCTTATCTAGTTTCCATGAAAATAAATAGGCAGTGTTACTTTTGGAGAAAGCTTCTTAATGTGGCCCAAGACAATTCCTTGTCACTCAGTATGACCCAGGCAAGCCAAATGGTTGGACACCCATACTTTTATGTACTCAGTTAAGATATCTCAAAGGAGGGAAGGAAGAATTTCCCAAGTTCTTCTTTAAAATATTCAGAGATGCCTCAGGGTGCCCCTCTGGATCTCCCCTTTACCATCTCCTGGGAGCCAACAAGGCTTGATGGCACCACATGCTGAGATCTGCTTCTCTCGTACCAGGCCCTGCTATCCCCTGTACTCCACCACCAATACAGAGTCCTATGGAGATCTGCCCTTTCCTTTGACTATAAGCTTATTTGGGCTGTGGCAATCTAGTTATTCTTTGTTTAGGCTCCTATTTGATTACATGGCCTCCTTGACAATATCTAAAAAATAGTAATAATAAAAGGGAATTTAAATAAGATAAAAAATTAATAATTAAAGAGAGTGAAGATACAGTCTGCCTTTTCAGCCTTTCACTCTAGATCCATAAAGCCACAACCTAGTGATGATTTTAGCGTTCTCCAAACCAAATGAGGCACTTTATCCATCTGTAACTACGGGTCAACAAGAGCAGAAATTTCTAGCAGCTTATCTGAAACAGGTTCACAGTGCAGAAGATAATGAGTGGATTTCCACTGGAACAACAGTTCTGCATAATATATATTTTTTATCATGATACTACTTTGTTATGAATGTCCTTTTTGCAAATATTCACTACAGCATATGCTGTGTGCTTGGCTTGATAAAACCTCAACATGGATAAGTTTAACAAAACATCAGCAGATTCTTCTATGTTTCAAGCTAAACAAGTGTTTCACTGATTCAAGGTCCCAAGATTTTTGCTGGATTTTTATTTCTGTTCCACTGAACTGGGAGTCAGGCAATGCAAGGTGGATGTGGATGAGTGGAGCTGCTCACACCAGTGATGTCAAGATCTCAGCCATTCATGGGCACATCTCTGGCACAATTCCTAAAACAGGTTTGATAATCCATGCCTTCAAATGCCTCTCCAACAATTCTGTACGTGACCCATATCCAGCACAGATACTTAAGATGGCAGATTCCTACACAAGGTGAAAGTAGTGCCACCTGCGGTCCCAGAAGATGTCTCATCTTCTACAGCATAAATAACTTGTTTGTTTGTACATAATTTTGAACTAATACAGCTAGATGTGTTTAAAGCCAATTTGAACAAACAGTGGTAAATATGCAGGGGTTTGTATCAGCAGATTTTTAGGTCTAAGCATGATTAAATTTGTCTCTCAATTAGCACATCTGCCAAAGCCTCCTGAAATCAATGAGAGTCTTTTCACTGACTTCATTAGATTTTGGATCCACCCAAATCCTTCTGGTCATGGCCTGTAATGATTCTGGTAGGCTCCAGCAGAGCAGCACGTTGAGTCCCATCACCCACACAACTTACTTAACACACACATGCCCACCTTCCAGTGTATTCTCTGAGCTATTATTTGATATCTTCTTAAAACATGGGAAATTTGCCACTCCAGCCACAGTGAAGAAGGTGAAGAAGCTGGAAATAAGTTGGTATTTATTCTTAAATGCTTTGATTTTTCTCTTGTTCAGAGGGAGATCTCACTAGAAGCTTAAAAAGCTAGGCATTTATTTTATTTGCAATTGGAAAACAAAAACAAAGAGGTTTACCTCAGAATAAAAGGACACTTTGGATGTTCCTGGGGGACTTGCTGAACACCTTCACTTCTCTTCTTGGATGTGCCTCTATCTGGCCAGTACTACATGGACACTTGTGTGCTCAGGCAGCCCAAAATCTGTTCCCTAAGGACTGGAATTCAACTCCAGTTCTCACATACAATCACAGAATTGTTTGAGTTGGAAGGAACTTTTAAAGGTCAGCTACTCCAACTCCCCTGCAATGACCAGGGGCACCTACAGCTCCAGAAGGTGCTTAGAGCCCTATCTAGCCTGACCTTGAATCCCTCCAGGGACAGGGCATCCACTGCATCCTGGGGGCTGCTCACACCACTCATCTCAGCCCAGGACCTGTGTCAAACATCTCTGCTCAGCATGTCATGGGGACAACAGAGCACAGGCAGAAAATGGGCAATTTTTTTGCCCTGGTCACTCACAATAATGGAAAAGAACATAGAGACTAGCTGGGATTATTGAATATGCTTCAAGAGGCCGTGATGGGCCCATCCCACAGGTCAGACAGAACAAGAAGCAGAGAGAATCTCACTCTGAGCACAGACCCAGTGAAGTCAGCATCAGCAATCATGGCAGGTCAATGCAGACGTGGAGACACTCCTTCCAAATGCAACGCCTACTGCTGATGTGCAGGAATGAGATGACAGAGCTGAGCAGCTGGCATTGTAGATAGAAGGGGGATGAGCAAAGAAAGGCTTTGTCCACTATGACGGTTGAACTAGATGATCTCAGTGGTCTTTTCCAACCTCACTTATTCTATGGCAGCAAAGAGAGGAGATAGACAACACCTTGGTCCATGCAACAGTGAGCAAGCTGTAGTGGGCAAAGGCAAGGAGGAAAGAGAGGGACTGCAAAGAGGGGAGAAGGGCTGATCTAGGAAGGAGGGGAGACTGTGCTTAGCTCTGTTGTTCCCCAAGCTGCATATGGGTGGATGGGGAAGCAAAGAGAATCTTTGGTCTGGGACTGGGGACAGGAGGGAGGTGGTTAACAGCCTGCTGCCTCCCTGGGAATGGCAGTGACACCTGACTGGGAACTTGGGGAAAGAGTTGGCGGCTTATTAAAGCAGCCGGACCCCGGCTGAACCCCATGACTACGCGCTAGGATTGCTGTGTGCCCCTTGATAACTCACAGCTGCTGATAAAGTCCACTGGTAATGGCTTTTTGCTAATGAGAAAAGTGCCGCTGATTATGACAAATAGCCTTGGACCAACAGGCTAAGCTGCTACATAGGCTCCCAATTGTCAGTCTGGGTGATTTTTGCATTTCATTATTTCTTTCCTGACGTCCAGGCTCCTTCTATCCTTAACGTACTCCCAGAGCCGTGTGTCACAATTTTAATAACACTTCTTTATCTCAATTTTTTCCCCTCTCTCCATGGGAGCTGGAAACAAAAGGCTGTTACAGAAATAATGTTTAACCTCGCTCATGTGCTGCAGGAAAAGAAACCCCCACAGCTATTGTTCAAGAATTAAAAAGGCATAAATAGGGCACACAGAGCCCACTCAACCCTCAAAGATGGATTCTTAAAATAGCTATTATTACTATTATTTAGAGCTCTTTCATGTATAGTTTCAAGACCTGCCTTGTTTCTTTTCTCTCCTCCTGTGACAAAGGTATAGCACACATCTAAGCACAGAGGGTGAAGCCACAGTGACACCATCGTGCTGTTTCAAATGCCTTCTAATAATAGCAATATTATTTTAGAAGGAAGAACAACAGAAACAAACAAATAAGCAAAAGCCACAAACGATCCAGAATAAACTTACTATCTATCTTCATCTTTTGTCCTAAAAAAAGAGGGAAGCATGAAGTCCATTTTGCGGGCACAGCAGAACCAAGAGCAACGTACATCCTAAGACCAGGGGTAAAAATGATGCTTTTCTGCCTTTAAGCTCACAAACAGCAGCCAACAGCTCAAGTTCACTGAGTCCTTTCCAGCCCACGTCACTAGGATTCATTAGAGAAGACTACTTTTTTGAGGACCCATGGCTGCCTATGAGCCTTGGCTAGCAGATAGGGCTGAAAGTGTTCTTTGAGTACCAGCTCATGCTGCCTTCTAGGCTGCTCGTGTTCTGTTATCTCATCAGGAGTAACAAGGGCAAACCACAGCCAAATAAGCATCTTGTGGTGGTATCAGAGAAGGTACAGCATGTGAGTCGTGTTGGGGTATTGCATTTTCAGCCCCAGTTAGCCTACTTGTAAATGCAAAACGCAGCATATACAAAAGTGTTTCTGTGAGATGGCCAAAGAGGAGGATATAGGCATTGTCTCTATCCCCATTTGCTATGGGCATCAGGAAGTTTTAAAAGACTGAAGGATCAGAGGGAGTCTACTAAAGAATGAGGAGCAAAATCACAGTCTAGAGCTTTGGACTTGACTGCATGACCAATCTTCATGTCTATCACTTGCATTTCTCTTTGTCCATAATTTTGTGAATTGCAGCAGTGGAATAACATCTGTTTTACAAGTGTTATAGCTACATTATGTCAACAATACTAAAATCATCCACATTGGAAAAGAAAATTGAGTTTAAGCCCTTGTTAGTCCCTCTATGATATGTAACTTGTAACTAAAGGATTCTCTCTCTTTTTTCAAGCATCTTGAGAAACAGCAGGCTTTCTAAGCTTTGCCATCCCAAAATGCAGGTGAGGAGAGATGAATCTTTAAGTTTGCCTTGGAGACTTACAAATAATGAAAAATGTTAAAAATACACAACAAAATTATAGAATCTGTTCTGTGTTTGTTTGCTTGAAGTCTCCTTTGCCAACACCCTGGATTTTTTGTTGCCTATAAAGTCAAACTGGAAAAGAAACATACGAAATTATCCTACTGAAGACACAAAATTTAAACAAATTATCTTATTTTCTAGAAAGATAAAATTATTTCTAACTTAATAGCAACACTCATTCTCATACTGTTCAGCCTGGTTATTTGACTCTGATCATCATAGTGAAGTTTGCATACAAATTATTTGCTTTGCGATGGGACTCTTTGTAGTCTTAACCTCATTCTCGAAAGGAAGGTTTGCTGGATACAAATATCACACCCAGCTCACACAGGTAGTGTCAGCTGTGAGTACTGGTGCAAGATCAGAGCCAGAAAATTAATGCACAATCAATTACAAAATTACTCGCAGAGCAGCAGCTGGATAACAATTGCTTCCTTTATGGAGGAGAACCTTCTCAGGCTCCTGCTGTCCCTTCAGGACCGCTTTGCTCTGCTCTAGCTAACAACCTGCAGGAAGTCAGCTTTCACCTGGGGCTCTCTGTTGGCATGAAAATCTTGAGTTGATGCAGTGGAATGCTCATGCACGTCCCCCTTTTTGAGTTTTAGTGGACAATATTCTACCAGCACTGGATATTCACATCTTAAAAAACCCAAACCAAAACCAACAAAGCAGCAGCCAGGCTCTGATTCCTGGTGACAATCTTCTCCTTCTCATTTGCCATTGTATTCAAGGCACTTCCTTGAAAAGTGGTCACATCAGGTTGACTCCAAAGAGATTGTAATTTAAGAATTAAAAATAGTAAAAAATAAAAAGCCCTGCTTTTCCCCTGCAGCTAACCTCCAGCCTGCCTTTCTTTCTGCAAAATGTGGTCTTCCTTCATCACTGACAAATGTCTGGAAAATGCCTACAGGACAACAGATGCCAATGTCGGTTATATGAATACGGCCACAATAGAGGTCACACTTAACAAGTTTCTGCTAGCTGAAGATTTTAACATTTCAGTCTGCATCTGGTTTTGCTGCTGTTAACTTGGAAAGTCACGATTATGCCTATATCAAACCTTTCCAGCACCTGCAAATTGTATAGTGCATCAATCTGAAGACATCTGCTTGAACAGCAAGAGCAGAGAAATTTTACTATTTTTCATTAATTAACTGGAATTTAAAATTGTGATTTTTCAGATTTTTTTTCTTTTCAATCGTATTCTTATTTTACACTGTTTTTACACTGTTTACACTGCCTAGCTTTTCTTGGCTGGACAGATTGTTATGTTTAGTGTTTAGTCTCTCCCGTATCATGAAGGACTTCCCCAAATTCCAGTTCGGCTGCTGTAAATGTGAGGGCATTGTTTTAAAGAAATATTTATACGTTTAGGTCTATTGACCATTTATACGATTATTTAAAGGGGTCACAGAAAAGGGCACTGGTTATTAAAACAGAGAGGGTAAGCGAAAGCAGGAGAGAGGCAGAGGGAGCAAGAGGTAAAAAACTCATAATGGGATTTTTCATGTGGAACGATCATTTTATCTAATACGTCTGAAAATGTAATCCATTACTACTAATTACCATGCTGGCACTGAAATACAGGATCACACTTCCTTCAGGTCCAGATAGGGGCCCAAATCTCCGCGCTCATTGTTTTTCCCATCCCGCCTTGCCTCCCTCCCCTTCTGTTTCTCCAAGAAGAAATTCAGGCCCTCGGACATTAGTGAGGAAGGGCCTGAGGTCTCCCTATCGTCCTAAAGCAGAAGCTAAACAATATTAGCCAATCATTTTTGATAGATGAAGCATGGAAATTAGTTCCAGAGTTTAACTGATAACTGAAACCACACAGTTACATTCCATTATGGCAGCCTTAATTGATGAGCTCATTAAGCCCATTATTAGAGAAATTGATTTCAAATAGGCACTTAAAACTGGCTGGCAAAAGAAAAAGGTGAAGAGATACCGTACAATGTGAAGAAAGTAACTAAAATACATAATGAAGCAAGTAATTTTATAGGTTTGTTTAATGAAAGCCTCAAGAGCATATTAGTTGCTGTGTGGATTTTAAACACTCATTTTATGTACTAATAAAGCTCATGTCCATTATGGGAGTTCTGAATGCTTCCAATCTTTAATGCAGCTCTGCTACTAATTAATTAATTAACCCCAGCTGAAGCAATCAATTAGTCATGCAGAATCGACACTTGAAAGGTCTGCCAGGTAGCAGTGGGTAGCAACACAGAACACTGAAGGAGAAGTTTCTTCTATAATTATTATTATGCTTTAAGCATCACAGGGAGAAAAAAAAAAAAAGCAAACAACTAAAATTTAAAAGCTGTTTTAGCAGCACAGGAAAAAAAATGGGCTGATTTAGACTCTGACCTTAGATTATTTTAGAGGATAAAACAGTGGAACAGCACGGGGAATTTTAGAGGCGGTTTCGGGTTGGAGAAGCACAACACGGCTGTTTAATGTTTGATAGTTCGTCTCAAGCAGCTGCTGCTGCTCAGGGTAAACACAGGCTGCTGCAGGGTCCTGGGCAGCTGTATGGAAGTCTGTTTTCATACCTGGGGGCTGAGAAAGTAAGCACATGCAGTAAATGTAGTCATAATAAATCTCCTGAGAGCAAATCTTCCATTTATATTGCTTAATTGGGAAAACAAAAGCAGAAAAACAATCCCTGTGGTATTAGCACCTTTTGTGCCTTTTGGTATCCTTCTTCTACCTTCTCTCATGTTTAAACAGAGAGCCTGTATTCAAAACGCTCTGTATAAATGGGCCTCCATTAAACAAAGCTCATCAGCCATGACCAATTAACCCCAGTTGTAAAGTGAGATTGCTGTCTATGCGAGCTTATGTGTGGATGAGCTGCTCAGCTGGAAGACCAGACTGAGGGTCTTCCCACTGGGAGGAAAAGTACAGGAAATTTCATCGAGGAGAGGAATCACAAAATGGAGTCTGACTATATTTCTTTTTAAAGGATTGCTACTATTACTTTTGTCATTATTAACATCAATTAAACAAAAACAAAAACAACCATTGAGTTTGGCCAGCTTGCTGTTACTGTCCTGAAGACTCTTGGCTTGTCCTGAAGATCTCTCCTTAGCAGTGGTGGAGTCAGTAGAAGAACAGACTGAGCAAAGTTCACTCCTCATAAATACATTTTGGCACAAGGCATTTTGATTTCAGCCATGAGACCACATTTATTTGCTATTTTCAAGCCAGCGTGAAGGTAAGCATATTCCCTCTTGCTCGTTCTTGGTAGTGTCATTCAGCATGGGCCCTTCCAGGACTGCATTTCAGGGTGACCACACTCTCCCTTGTGTCCTGTTCAAGGAACTTACAGGCCCTGTCCAAGAGTGAGTCTGAGCACCTAAGTGGATGGGCACTGCAACAGCAAAGAATAGTTCCCAAGTCCTTTATTGGCTCTTGAATTTTATTCACAGAATTGGCACATATAGTCAAAATTTTCTGGTGACAAAGTGAGATAACTGCCTGAAACAACCCATATTGCAGCACTGTGATCAAGGGATTAATAACAAGAGGTGCTGTTGCAAAACGGAAGATACTTTGGTGGAATCTTCCCTCTCATGGACAGACATGGATGAAAATTAGTCACAGCAAGCTTGATGGTGCAAGTGATGAATTGCTGACCAAAGCAAACAGGATTCTAGACTGCATCAGACAAGACATTTTAAAGTAGAAGTAAGGAAATACTGGATACAGAAACTTAGCACCAGACTTTATGTTAAAAAAGGAATATAGCTCCAAACACCATGTTCAGGAAAGATAAGTTCAAAGCGAATTGGGGCAGAGGAAAGCTATGAAAATACCCTAAGAAATTGAAGTCTTTCTTTTTAAGAGAGCTTTGATGCTTAGCTGGGCAAAATTAAGGCTGATATGTGATATAGATCTATCTATAAATACATCAAAGGAGAATCCTCTCCAGCAGGCTGAAAAGCTATTTAAGCTAGAGGATAAAGTTGGCACGACAGCAAATGCAAATCAATAAATAATATTTAAATAATAAAATTCAAATTGACCATAAATAAACTCAGACTGAAAATTAAAAGGAATTTACCATCAGAGGTGTGAGATTTCAGAACAGACCTCAAGTAGGAAACGTCAGGGAAGGGAATCTAAAGATTTCAGAAGGAACATTCATTTATGATAGATTATGATAAGGTCTATATGATCTGGTTGTCTCTGATATGCCTCGGACAGGATTCTCTTTCATTTCTTTTGAGGGCTAAGCTTACTTCACACAACATCCAGGTGCAATTTTGGAAACTGCTATGTGTATGTGCAGACATTGAGAATTGTGAGCATAAGGGAACATCTTCAGTTACTCAGAGCAATATCAGACATTTCTTGGTCTGTAACCAGAAAATATATATATTTTTTTTTTTGTCTTAGCTTCCCATGGGTCTTCTCCAGTCCAGCTCAGTGTAAAATCAGTGCCATTCCCTTTCTGAATTTGTAGCAGTGAATGACTGCTGAACTTAGACTCTGCCTATATGGGGAAGGTCAATTGTTGTCCCATCTCCTTCAGTAACAGAAGGGCTGGGACTTGGAACATTTGTACTGTTTATAAGCACTGCAAAGAATGAAACTCACATCAAACAGGGACAGGCTATGGACAGTTCAAATGCTTACATACTTACGAGGGAAAGAGCCACCAGATTGTCCAAATAATCTGCCACTTCTATTCACATCCAAGGACAGTGTGGATGCAGGACATCAGGCTGAGTGGTGTCTGTCTTCTGCATGACTAGCAAAACAGAGATCAGCTCACAGCATCTTCCTTACTGAAATATTCATGCAAGAAAGAGTTTAAGAAGTAGGTTTGAGTTCCAGAGTTGAGTAAACAGTTCTGAAGATAGCCTTGACATGCATTTGATGTGGTCCCTCACCACATCCTTCTCTCTAAATTGGAGAGGTGTGGATCTGAAGGATGGACTGTACAGTGGATTAGGAATTGGCTGGCTGGATGTAGCCAAAGGGCTGTGATCAGTGGGTCTGTGTCAGGGTGGAGGCCGGTCACAAGCGGTATCCCTCAGGGGTCGGTCTTGGGACCGGTGCTCTTCAACATCTTCATCAATGACAGACGATGGCATCGAGTGCACCCTCAGCAAGTTTGCGGATGACACCAAGCTGAGCGGTGCAGTCAATACTCTGGAGGGAAGGGAAGCCATCGAGAGGGACCTGGACAGGCTGGAGAAGTGGGCCTATGGAAACCTAATGAGGTTCAATAAGGCCAAGTGCAGGGTGCTGCACTTGGGCCGGGGCAATCCCAGGTATTTATACAAACTGGGGGATGATCTCCTTGAGAGCAGCCCTTCAGAGAAGGACTTGGGGGTCCTGGTGGATGAGAAGCTGGACATGAGCCAGCAGTGTGCGCTTGCAGCCCAGAATGCCAACTGTGTTCTGGGCTGCATTAAAGAAGGGGTGGCCAGCAGGGAGAGGGAGGTGACTGTGCCCCTCTACTCAGCTCTTGTGAGGCCCCAATTGGAGTACTGTGTCCAGGCCTGGGGCCCCCAGTACAGGAAGGATGTGGAGCTCTTGGAGTGGGTCCAGAGAAGGGCCACTGAGATGATCAGAGGGCTGGAGCACCTCTCCTATGAGGAAAGGTTGAGGGATCTGGGCTTGTTTAGCTTGGAGAAAAGAAGACTCCAGGGAGACCTCATTGTGGCCTTCCAATACTTGAAGGGAGCATATAAACAGGAGGGGGAACAGCTGTTTATGAGGGTGGATTGTGACAGGACAAGGGGGAATGGTTTTAAACTGGGACAGGGGAGGTTTAAGTTAGATATTTGGAGGAAGCTTTTCACACAGAAGTTAGTGACACACTGGAACAGGTTGCCCAAGGAGGTTGTGGATGCCCCATCCCTGCAGGCATTTAAGGCCAGGCTGGATGTGGCTCTGGGCAGCCTGGTCTGGTGGTTGGCGACCCTGCACCTAGCAGGGGGTTGGAACTCAATGATCATTATGGTCCTTTTCAACCCAGGCCATTCTATGATTCTATGATATAAAAGTCATATTTTGATTTATAAATTCTACTGGAAGTCATGAAGAGAAGATAAATTTCAAGCTGTTTACTTTTCAGCTATTTCTCCCAAAGCAGAATCTAGGTTCAGGGTATCAGTATGGACCCAATCTCAGCTTATTATGACTGTGCAGGTTGCCTTCAGTGAGCCTGTATCCCTGGAGCTATGCAACATTTTCCAGTTTTCATTCCCAGAACTCCAAGTAAAAATATCACCACTTTATCCCCTTATTTCATTTTACTTTTAACAAAGTAATTATTTTTCTTTGGGAGCAATCCATTCTCCACCCTGTTCGTATAAAAGCTACTTTTTTATTAAGAGTGGGGCTTTTTAACTTAGAAATTGTGAACATGTCCACACACCAAGAAAGAAAGATTTTTAAAGTTTAGGCATGTTGATACCACAATGAAAACAAAGCAGTAAATTAGGGAGAGGATAATGAAGGGCAAGTAAACATTGTAGACATAAGAACATTGTTAGAATACAGGTAGTCTGCAATGGTTCACTTTGCACTGATATAACCTAGGAGCAATCACACCACGAGTGAGAAATTATTGGGGTAGAGGCAGAAGTGATGGATTGTATGCCTGAAACTGCTAAAGCAGTATGTGGCTGCATCCCAGCATCAAATGAAACTAGGGAAACATTAGTGCAAGTCTTGATGAAACTAAGGGAGAAACAGAAAAGAGTGTAGGCTGCAGATACATACGTGTGTATATGTGTATATATATATGATAGAAATAGCTGACTATAAATGCGTAGATAACAAATAAAAAGGAGTAATGACAAATGTAGGACTGACACCACTACATCTAACAGGACTGATTAGTGCCCGTTTCATTCAAATCCTTCATCTGTGAGAAATCACGAGGGATATGAATCCAAACAGATTGGAATCAGTTGAAATATTAACTCAAATACAACATAAAAACTCCGAACATCACTCCAGTAAACAAGATTTCCTTTCTTCAACCAGGGTTGATTGTGAGCTGCCTGTTCACATGGTGCAGAGAATGAAGCCTAAGACAATCGCGTTTCTGATTTCATGTAAGTTTTAGAGCAGTGTAATTCCAATGGCTGACCCAGACTACCAGATACAATAATTGATGTTCAAAGAATAGAAAATGACATCCCCTCTGTTAATTTTCTTTTCAGCCTCCTACACTTTATATTTGGTATCAGCAATTTTGGAAGATTCCCTTCATCAGCTGAATTCAAAGTATAAATAGATCCCATTTCGATTTGCAGTTTTTGATACTGCAGGAGGGCACCTGGAGTTAACCACAGTCCCACCAGCTCAGCTGCCATTCCTAACTTGCAATAGGAAGGTAAATTTGCAATAGGAAGGTAAAAAAAAATAGGATTTACTCCTGACCAGACCTGGGGTTTTGCTGCTACCATCCAGAACCCATCCAGAACCCAGGACATGTTCTGGGACACAGAGATGAGGCTGACTGCAGGAGACGTTTCCTTAGGATGGGGACCATCTCCAGACTGTAGCTCTTCTTTCACCGTGTCCTCAATTTTAGTACATTTCAGACATTCCTACAAACAAATTTTAGGGTAAAAATCAGAGCAGAGGCGACAAAACTCTTTCCATCCTACTGCTGACATTATACATGCTGTCAATGATCAGCAGTGTGGCTGGGGCTTATTTCCTTAAGCTTACGGTTACACACAATAGAAAGGCAACCAGGGAGTTGTAAGTTAATAACCACTCGACTTTCACAAATTCTTTCTGCTACAAGATGCTGAACAATTCAAAAATGTCCCAGTATTTATATTGCATTCCAGAGTAAATAACTGTTGTCATTTTCTGCCTTCATTGTTTTAATAGTCAATTCAATTGAAAATAGGCCCATTAAAAGTATTCATTTGTAAAATACTGCACTATAGCTATTTTTTTTTATTCAGCAGTCCTGCAAACACCTACCCAGCACTGCCATTTAAAATCCACTTAAAGGCCAATTTACACAACATTTGTGCTTGTGTAAATAAGGTTTGCTGTTAGGCTAATGTGCGATGGCACCACTTGTGATGTTTTGAAGGATAATTCACAATTTTAAATTGTGCTGTATGACAGAAGAATTCAAGGATGTTTTAATCACAGCTTTCCTTTGCATTAATCAGATGTAAAAGCACAAACTGTTTTGTCTGCTGCTCCTGAGCAGGCAGTGCAGAGACAAATGACTGAAAGGAGATTTACAGTTTTTTCTACCTCAGATTTCCAATTAAATCCCTGGTACTTAATTAATACATTCAACTGGAAATCTCACTATAGAGCCAATATGCAGGAAGATCCGTAACACCTTTTTGGGGGAAAAAGGCAAAAAGAAAAACAACCTGAAAGACAGCCTCCATAGATTTGCTAACAATGGTGTTTTTATTTCAAATGACTGTAATTTTTCCTCTGGGCATTGCTGCAGATTATGCATTTTCCTTCATGATTTTTTAATGAAGGACTAATTTACCTATTGTCCTAATGCATTATAGACTGTATGTATGATTATTTAACTCAGCACAAAATCTACCATGTCAGGACTAATTCATGTTTACCAAATGTTTAAAAATTAGGTTTCTAAATCTTCGTGGATAAATGCCAACTTGTACTCAGGCTTATTCCTTTTCCTAGTAGATATGTCTGCAAGTGCTTCTAATCAGACTGAAGAATTGTAAAGGACTGATAGTAACAATATATTTACAAATCATCCACTGAAACCATGTAAACTCTACAAAACAGGAATGGTTTTTTATTATAGGCTTGTACAGTGGCTAGCACAATAGGATCCTAGTGCAGGCCAGCAGCAGCTATTGCAACACAAGTGAGAAATAAATATAAATAATGTATATACAATTGAGTATAACCATACAAAGGTTGGACTGAACATAGCAGTAATATTCCTCTGCTCCCACCCAATTCTGCATACTGCTTTCTCTCCAGAAACCCTCTCACAATGTGTTTAACCCCTCCTCTACTTTGGGCTCTATTTAAAAATACGGTTTTAGGGCTTCTGATCAACTGGTCTCATCAGACCCTATTCAAGGAGGCCTCTAAGCTCACCACCTTCTATTCACATCTGTATTTCATTTCACAGTGCCCTAAAACCCCTGTGTCTTTAACCATTTAAATGTAATCCAGATTATCAGACAAACGCTTCAAAAGCACTTGATGGACTTTTTATTCAAGCTATCTCTCCTCTGAAAATCCTTAACTAATCCCTTTTCTCTATTTTGTTGCTGCTGGTTCACTTTTTGCTGATCCAATCCCGCCAGGTCTCAAATCAAATCATCCCCATGCCTCCAAACAGGCACACCAGGCACTGGCAAGGTGCAGAAGCAGCACATCCCGGTACAACAGTATTTTTCCCATCCGATACCACAGCCTATGGTGACACAGGATGTAGACAAGATGACTTTAACTGCTGGCACATTGAGGCTCAAGAACTTTTTGCAGTGTGATGGTGTGGAGTAGCCATCTGTCAGCCAGTATCACAGGTACCCATGGTTAAGAATCATAAAATCACAGAATCACAGAGAAGTTTGTATTGGAAGGAACTTTAAACCCATCTAGTTCTAACCCCAAGCCATAGGCATGGACACTTCCCACCAGATAAGGTTGCTCAGAGCCTGGTCTGGAGCACTTCCAGGGATGGGGCAACTACAACCTCTTGGTACAACCTGTTGCACTGCTTCACAACTCTCAGTGTGAAAAAATTCTTCTTTATATCTCATCTAACCCTATCCTTTTTTAGTTTTAAACTCTTACCTCTCATCCAAGGTGTAGGACAAAACTCAAAGCCTTCTTTGCACATATGTTTCTTCAAAACATACATTACCACTCTGCTCAGTATTAATAGTGATTTTTAGCAGTGTGATTACATAAAAAATTCCCAGACAGGATTTCTTTGCAGCAAGATGCATATTCCTTACCATATCTCCTTGCCTATAATCAATTTAATCACCTACCTCCTATGAAACGCTGGGGAGAATGCAGGCATAAATCATCACTGGTCTGAAGGGAAGAGGTATTTTGGGGCTGTCCTCACCCTGAAAAAAATCTCTAAGGTTTTCTTACAATGCTATTTCCAAATTTCCCCTGCTTTTGTTCCACTGTTAGTTAAGGTATCACATAATGCACAGAGTTGTCTCCCCATGCACAAACGTTGCAGAAGACACCAGGCAGTAAGGCCAGCACTGGCTGTACATGGGTCAAGCTGCCATCCAGGAGGATCTGTTGACACCCTGTGGGTACAAGAAACTCCACTGGAGCTGGAATGTGGAGTCCTCAGCCCATTCCGAGCTGATGCATGGCATTCCCAAATCCCAGACCATGCTGTCCCTGAGAGAGGACTGGACCTCGGGAGAGTGATAAAGAGCTGAGCCTGCCTTCTGAAGTCTCTCAGACCCTATGGGGTTGAAACACTTTAGAAGCCACCCTTTACGATATATTAAACTATTTCTGTCAATGCCTCTACAGCGCATCTGATAGATACTAATGGCTTCAACCAACAGTCCTATTTAGCATGATTATTGTTTTCATTTTTTAAAATGCACTCCATGCTCAGTTAGTGCTAGACACACCTTCATTACTCCTATCAGTTTGGAAAATCACAGCCTCTAGACTGACATATGAGACATCTCAGGATGGCTGAAAAGCAGTTCATTATGTGAATACATCACATATCCTGGTAACATCAATTGCACTAACAATTCTTAATGCAGCTAATAAGGTGTTTAAAGTCTCTGCTGTTTTTTGGTTATCTGACTTGTTTAAGATACCAGGCTGGGTTTTCATCACTTCTCAATTGGAAGGTTTAGCAGATTTAGTCTTCATTAAAAATATATATATTCTTTAGGTATGCTTTTTTTTTTTTTCCCAGAGATTCCTCTACCCTTATAAAGCAAAGTGAAAAGTGCCATGGTATTCCTGAGTGCAAAATGATCTGCCAGTTGTAGTGAATACAAATTGCAAGGCACTTCCATGATCATTGACAGCTGTGGGTGTTTATGTTGCACTCCTACAAACAAAGAAAAATCTGGACTAGTTTCTTCTTGATGGCAAGATCAGTTTAAAGGAGGAGTCATTTGTTACGTAAGGAGTAGGCAACAGAATAAATCTAGCAAGAAAGAATAACCATTCTAACATCCTGAAGTACTCTTACCCAGTAACACCCCTTCTGGGTAGCAAGACCCATGCCTTTGTGCTATCATTTTCTATAGCTCTCAGTACATAGAATTTAGGTCAGAGGTGCCAAGCCCATTCTGTAGAGAGGGAGAAACCAGCTCTAGTTTAAATCATATCAGTTATTAATCATTTAAAATAACATTCCCTCACTCCATGTGCAGTAGATTTCCATAGATACCAGCGGGAGTTTTGCACAAAGATTAAATAAAAGGGCTTTTTTTTTCTTTTTCCTTTTTTTTCCCTGAGGGACACCTCCCACTTGACCAGGTTGCCCAAAAGCCTCATCCAACCTGGCCTTGAAGATCTCTAGGGATGGGGTATCCCAACTTCTCTGGGCGATCAGTTTCAGTGCCTTATCACCCTCATCGTGTTAAACTTCTTCCTTATATCTAATCTAAATCTACTTTCAGTTTGGAGCCATTACCTCTTGTGCTAACAATACATTCCCTGACAGAGTCCCTCCTCAGATTTCCTGTAGGACCCCTTTAGATTCTTGAAGGTCACAATCAGGGCTCCCCAGAGCCTTCCCTTCTCCAGACTGAACAATCCCCACTCTCTTTGTCACTGTATTAAAGATGCTCCAACCCTCCCAAAATCCTAGTGGCCCCCTGTAAACTCGCTCCAACACCTCCATGCTTCTCTTGTGCTGCAGCTCCCAGACCTGGAAGGGGCCTCATGAGGGCAGAGCGGAGTGGGACAGTCGCTATCCTCACCCTGCTGGCTACACTGATTTTGATGCAGCCCAGCATAGTTGGGCTGCAAGCGCACATTGCTGGCTCAGGTTGAGCTTCTCATCAAGCAACGCCCCAAGGCTTTCTACTCAGAACTGCTCTCAATCCATTCTCCCCCCAGCTTGTATTTGTGCTTGGGATTCCCCTGACCAAGGTGTAAGACTTTGCACTTGTTGAAGTTCATGAGATCTGCATGGGCCTACCTCTCAAGCCCATTAAGGTCCCTCTGGATAACATCCCTCTCTCCAGCACATTTACTGCACCACTCAGCTGTCCATGTTGCTAACAAAGGTGTTAAATGTCCCAGTAACAGCCCCTGAGGAACACCACTCATCACCTGTCTCCACCTGGACATTGAGCTGTTGACTGCAACTCCACGAGTGTAACTATCCAGCCAATTCCTTATCCTTATTGCGTTGTTCATCCACCAAATCCATCTCTCACCAATTTAGAGTCAAGGATGTCATGTGAGACGGTGTCACACGCTTTTCACAAGTCCATGTGGTTGATATCAGTTACTCTTCCCTTATCCACCAACCCTGCAACCCTAACAGGAACAGTCACAGAATTCATCAGGTGTGATTTGCCCTTAGGGAAGCCATGCTGGCTGTCACTAATCATCTCCTTATTTTCCATGTGCCTTAGCATAATTTCCAGGAGGATCTGCTCCATGATGTTGCTGGGCACAGAGGTGAGACTGACTGGCCTGTAGTTCCACCTGTCCTCACCATCCCTTTAAGTTTGACCCGTAAGCTCTCAGTGGGCTCCTCATCTATCCCTATGTAGAGCTCCCTGTACTTCAGCTAGCCACTGACATAGATGGCAACACCCTTCTCATCTCCCCTGCCTGTCCTTCTTTAAGAACCTGTACCCTTCCATTGCAACATTCCAGTCATAAGAGCCATCCCATCACATAGAATCATAGAATCATAGAATCACAGAATGTCCTGCCGATAAGATCATAGCCCTGAAGCCATGCACGTCCCTAACTCCTCTTGTTTATTCCCCATGCTACATGCGTTTGCATAGAGGCATTTAGGTTGGGTCCCAGTTGAAGGTGGTAGACTGTCTGGAGTGGCTGAAATTCATTCATGCTTCTCTTCAGGTGCTCTGCTGCTGACCCATGACCTTCTCCAGGCTCTAGGCAAACCTATGCACAATAGTGTTGAAGCCCGTGTGCAACAGCTCACAGGTCTCCATAGATCTGAAGCATCAGATGAAGAAGGACCTGCTGATGGTAGGGCTGAGAAAGGCACTGGGTAAACTGGGGACTGCTTTACTTCTGTGTCTGATTGTATCGGTTCTGGCAATAAATAAGAGACATTCAGTTTCCAGACTGACAGTACAACGCATTACACAAACATTAAATTCCCTTAAAAATGAAAATCTCAATGGCTGAGTTATAAACTCCTCAATGATAATTGTAATGGAAACATTTATATATCCCCACAGTGATAATGGGATTGCTGCAGTAATCCTACACTGTTTACAGCGCTGATATTTTAAATAATACTTTCCATATCTTTTACTTTTCCCTTTTTTCACAGTGATGTACACACTTTGCATCCTTTCAATGACAAACACTGAGCAAAGTGCACCAATAAATTATTTCCTCTCTGAATCCTTTTACCAAAGGGAAAAAATCTATGTGCACACTGCAGCTTGCGACCAGCTAGTTAATCAGTTGCATTATTATTACCACCCACCTCGTCCTGTTAAAAAGCCAGATTTTTCTACCATTTGTGCTGCTTTTAATCCATAGGAAGTCAATTTTCCACTCATATATTAGTTTATTTTATATTTTCAAATTGATTCTGCTATACATTGATTTCCTGTTGTGTGTATTGTATCCTGAGCTAGGATTATACGTTTAGTGGAAGTGGATATTCCTGCCACATAAAGGTTGCCTCAGCTCTATAGGACCCTTATCTTGAAAAGGGAGAGTCCAATTTTATTGAAACAGCTAAAATCCCACTTAATTGAATTTTTTTTTTATAAGATGTACAAGCTTAGAGACTTTTGGTTTCCAATTCAACTTCAGCTTCGCGGTGTTTAAATTTCCAAACCCATAAAGACCTTTATGAAAAAGAACTTACAAATATTGTATTTCTGATATGGTGAATTACTGGAGAAGCTCAAGGTAAGAAGCAGTGAAATATCAATACTTTGTAGAACATCTTTTGATCATGCTGGCTTTTCATGGCCTGTTTAACACATTCCTATGGAAAAAGATCGTGTTTGAACCTACATTTTACAATGTTAGAGCCTTGAAATGCTGCAGAGTAGAATTAGGGCTGTGCAGTGGAACAGTAAGAAACACACAGACTGACAGCGCTTGATGCAATCAAATGAGGCAACAAGAAATCCCAGTTTCAGAGTGATGTTTTTCACCCAGTTTGCATCCATGGGGGTTTTGTTCTCAGCTCTCAGGGAGCCAAGATTACAGCTCTGAGCATAATACAAATTTCCCCTGAGTAGATTACAGCTTTGATTGCCTCTGGTGTTAATTTTTAGAATATAAACCTTAAATTTCCATAGTTCTTAAGTAAATAATAGACTTCTGAGGGTTTTTTCTTTTGTTTCAAAGAAAAGACAAAGCTCAGAGAAAGTCAGGAATCTCCCAAGGCCCACTGTCTGAGTTGGGAGTTATGCCAACTCCTTATGGTTATGCTCTGCTCTGTGACCTTCCCAGCCATGGCCATGTTGTCCATCGCGGACAGTGCCACCTTCATGGCCAATGCATGCAGGTTCAGGTGCTGCAAGCAGGTCTGTGAGCACATGTGCACCATTTCCCACCTTTCAGGCAAGCAGGTCTATCTGTAGTACCAGACCTTTCATCACATCTTCTTCCAATCTGTGTCTTTCTTTCCGCAGTTTCTGCACACCAGTCACCCCATATGCAGATGGCAAATACAGCTCAGTAGAAACGTGATCAGGAACAAAATGCAATATAAGAATTTGCCTGCTACCCACAGATAAGTAGGCAGTGAGGCAAGCAGCTCTGCTCACACAGCAAAAGCCTTTAAGATGACAGTAGGCTTTATATGCTGAACAGAGCAACTGGCTGGAGGCAGCAGGACTTATACAGACCCGACTGAGTAACGAAGGTCATATCCAGATCTGAACACCTTTTTTTCTTGCAGATCCAAGGCTTGGCTTCAACTATTCACTGTTTTCAGTTTCCATTTCTTTGACAGCGGGGAATTAGACCTCAAACAATTAAGTCCATGACACCCAGAGAGACACATCCCAAAGGGAACGGAACTCCTTGGGGCCAGATCTTCCTGGTGAGCTGGACTCTTTTAAAGCCAAGCAAAGCTGGGGTGCAGCCCTGCTGTCCTACAGCAGGCAGCGCTTTGCAGCCACCTTGCACTGATGCACGATACACAGCAGAAGTTGTCCAACAGGCACAGACTAGAGGAAACAGCCTTAAGTTAGACCAGAGAGGTTCAAGTTGAATGTAAGGAAACACTTCTTCTCAGAAAGAGTGTTAATGCATTGGAACAGGCTGCTTGGGGAAGTGGTGGAGTCACCGTCCCTGGAGGTGTTCATGAACCATGGAGAAGTGGCATCGAGGGAAGTGGTTAGTGGGCATGGTGGGGGTGGGTCATTGGTTGGACTAGATGTTCTTAGAGGACTTTTCCAGCCTTAATGCTTGATTCTATGTAACGTGATGCCTCATCTTCTGCTTTTAGATACTTAAGAGATTGCTGCATTTCAGGAAGGTCTCTGCATTCTGTTCATGTCCATCTGCTTTACTGCTGCTGCCTCCTGCCCAGTACCTACCACAGGCTCCTTGCACTTTCAGACAGAGGCTCTTTTGCACCTCATTCTCTGTGTAGAAGCTCTTTTCTTCTCTGCCATCCCTCTCAATCGCCCCTTTATTTCCTTACCAAAAGACCCAGATCATAGCTATTAGAGGTGGAGAAGGCACATGGTAGTGCTGTCGTGGCCTCCTGGCCTGGTGCCCCTTCCCCTCTCTCCAAGCCTCACTATGCCTTCCAAGTGTTCTTTCCTTGCAGATACCTTCGTTATTTAAACTGCAGTCTCTTAGGGAGCAAAGAGTGCAATTTTGGAGCGTGCACCGACGGCCGTCTTTCAGGCAGCACCACATAGTTAATTAACACTGACAATACGAAGGTAACAAGTTTTATTTTCTGCATGCTTCGTAAGCAGGAGAGGAGAGATCCTATTTCTCAACAGAAATTACTTCCTCTGTCCAGATGTATGCCTCTGCAGGGGTAGGTTTTGTTTTTAAAGTCAGATTTGCACACCAAAATATATTCACAGCCTCCCCTCTGCCATCCCCTAAGAGCTGCGTAAATTAAAACAAAAAAAACAAACCCAAACCCTAAATCTGCCCCAGTGTGAAACGTCTCTTTTAAAATGTCACTGTGCTCATCCTCAGCATCCCCTTCTGCACGGTTATCTCACTGCTCCTTACATTTGCTACCTTGTTAAGCCCCCTCTGTGGTAAATAAAACATGAAGAGAAATTGAGAAAAATGTAAGGCTTTTATTTACTCTCATTTTTTGGATATATTTCTCTAGATGAATGCTTCTCCCTTTAATGAAACCCTTGACTGCTCCAGTGGTGAATGTGATTTAAGTACAGTGAAGACAGCTATGATTCACAAACCCTGTTCTACTCCAGCACTGACCGTTATCTGATGCCTCTTCATGCACAGTTGCCCAAATGACAGTTTAATGGCTCACTGTAAAGGCTAGTTATTTTGTATCTCTATCCAGTGAAAATGGCTAATGGTGATAAGGAAAGGAAAAAACAAAGCAATTGTTCAGATCTTCAGACTCAACCGAGCTACTTAGCACGTGCTGAGAGCCTTCAATTAATTATTTCTTCAGTCCAGTGAAGCACTCCAAGATGATTTTAAAACTCACCAGCTGCACTAAGAGTCTGTGTTAACAGGGTGCAAGCAGCTAAAATCGCACGTAAGCAGAACTAACGGGTTTATTAGGGATATGTTCATCTATGCCCACAGAAACAAACACCCCAAATACCCCCAGCTGACTCGAGGAGAAAAAAAAAAAAAAAGCAAATACAGAATGAAAAAGGGAAAGCAAAGCAAAGCAAAGCAAAACCATCACAGCTGTTCTCTGCCCTTTGCTTTGCAGAGAGGAGAGACGGCGAAAAACACATTGAGGGAAAATACCAGAAAATGACTGAACGTGGGTGCCCCAAAGGACAAAGAGGTGACTGCCAGCACTGTGCTGTTTGTCTGTGCATGTGCATTTCTGTTTGTGTATCTGCTTCTTTAAAAAACAAAACGCACACACACACACAAAACCCCAAAAAGGCAGGTAACGATACAGAGAGTGGAATAGTGTACGGCAGGGAAAATAAAAGAAAAATACTTATAGACCCCATTCAAAACCTTGGTTAAGCACGTTTCGGACTGTCAGTGGTGAAGTGTAGCCACGTAGGCCTGCTGTCTATGTGGGTACTGCAGTGCAACAGGGATCCAAACCCAAGCAGCGCCTTTGGGAGCTGCCACAAGGACATACCGAGTCAAATGTAAGAACAATTTGCCGAGCTCATTTGCGCTGAAGCACACCAGACTTAGCAGTTCTGGGCAACGTTTGCACCAGGGGTGCGATTTTAGTGTCAGGGAGGGTACAGTAAGAGGGGCTGAAGGAAAACCTGATTCGTCGAATCATAAATTTGCGAAGGCTTACAGTGAATAAATTTCAAAGATAATTTTCTTTGGCTGCTCTAAACCGTACCACCTGTTAAGATTTAAAACGCTGCCTGCCTGCCCGGTGATGTCAGGTCTTGGGCCTTAAGCATAACAAGGATCTCTCTGAATAATCAGTTCGGGTCAGTAATAACACGGCATTCACTGTGGTGTCACGGTGCAGCCTCCCCTGCCTTACCAGAAAGATATATGCTTCCAAATAGCAAAACTGACAACTGTGTGATCATCTAAAATCCTGCAGGGCAGTTTGCAGTGCAGAATGACCGCCTCGTGCTTTCCCTGTTCTTCAATGGCATTTAGTGTTTCCTGTATTGTTTTGCATGGGCTCCCTACTTAACAGAAAATATTCTGCTGAGGGGAAAATTTGGAGCTGACGTGGAAACAACGGCACCGCAGCTGGCAATAAGCATTCTCAAGCTATCTACAGTCAGTAACAGAAGTGTAAACAAACAATTTATGCAGGTTTGGGAGCCTCTTTGGGATGAGGTGAAAATAGCATCCCTTTAGTACAGCACCTACACCTTCACACAGAGTGAGCAAGAAGAGAGAGACTGCAGCTTAATCAGTCCAAGGGCCACAAACCTGAAATTTCTCATGAAAACTTCAGGCAGTTTTATTGCCGGGTGCTCTTATTTATATTCATTGCAGGTTCTGCACATGCTGTGCTTTTAAATGATCCCTCTTCAAGAATGTTGCTTCACAACAAATTCCAAACAGAGCGCTAATCTGTGCTTTACAGTTTTACAGGTGATGGGCAGGAACACCCCCTTTGTCCTCCGACATTGGGAAGAACTTTAGCTGTGGCCAAGGCTTCACTTTCTGTAGTATCCAGCAGCTGAATGAGAGATATGAAGAGAAAGCCTGTTACTCTTTGGGAAAATCAATAGACTTTGTGCTGAATAACTTGTCTTCATGTTTGAGCCCAGAGCCTAACCTAATCTTTACAATTAGTTGCCGTAGTTGTTAGTTGCTATAGCCACCTAACTTCATAGTCACCAAAATACCTATTTTGTGCATTTTAGCCCTAATTCAGTAACCAGACTGCCACCAAGCCAGAATTAATGTCTCTTAGCCGCACCTTCAAATATTTCACTTTAAGCATCCCTAGGTCCAACAAATAAGTCCCAGAATGAGTGCAGCTTTCCAGCACCCCATTTTAGGGAGGTCTGGGACATGTGTTAGCTGTTGGCAGCACACAAACACTGCTCATCGGCAGTGTCCACACCATGCAGACTCAGCGAGGAAGATAAAGCTTAGGATGTTCTGGGCATGACAACATTTCCTGGTCACCTGCGAAACTGGTGGCTCACAACATCAGTAATTGCTGATGTCTCTGAGACAGAAAACATGTGATGGCACTGCATGTGTGAATGCGAGCACAAGTGTGCAGATGCCAGCCTGGAAGTGTAATGTGTCTGACTGTTCTATTTCCTATATCCTTATCTTTTGCTATCGGTGTCTATCCCACACGGAGCATATTTCACTTCTTTGTCTTGGTCCTCAACCTGTGGTTCTCTTTTATTCTAAGGTCCAATTTAACTGGAGAATTTCATGTTTCCAGCAGCTATTTCCCCTTGTACAGTCCCATCCTCTGCAATGAATGCATGGTGTTAATTACCAGAAATTGCAGCTCTTGAATACATGAGATAATTGATAATACCTGCATGCAGAAAATCCCCATCATGATGTTTTAAAGATTCAGTTAATTAGCCCTGTGTCTGGGAGATCAGGCATTAACCATTTGCCTTCCGACTCCTCCTTCAGGCTTTTTTCAGAAACCTCTGTTATTTAGCTTTTAGGGGTGATTAGTGGAGAGAAAGGCAAGGGAGGAACACTGCGTGTGAGATGTTGTCACCAGGGAATAAGGAGCCCTTTGTCCTGTCATGAACTATCCTAACAAAACATTCAAATAGGATTTAATCACTGCAGTGGTCCGCTCACATTGCTCTTAGGGTTAGATACCCCCATAAATCATGCATAGCTTGGAGACTAGGGTGCCTTAAAGTTGTTCACAGCTAATTCTCCGCCGCACATAACAGATTCAGATCACTTACTGCTTTCCGTGTTCTGGTGCAGCCACTCCGGCTCCTGTCTTTCATTCTTGAAAACCTATCAAACCACAGAAAACGAGTCAAAAGAGAGCTTGCCTTATAAGCTCTGGTTTGGGTGAAGCATACAAGCAGCTAAAAGCAGAATAATTTTGTTACTGATCTTCAAGCTCGTGTCTGATGATGTACTGGTAGGGGAGAAAGAAGTGATCAGCACTTTTTTATGTTACAAGGAATCAAAATCAATTTTCTCTCAGACTTTTTTTGTTTGTTTGTTTTGCAATAGACATTCTGCCTAAAGATGAGTTTAATCAATTTTTTAAACAAGCAAGACTACTTCAAGTATACTGATACCCAATGATTAGTTTTAGTCCTTTAATGATACAGTTATCAGTCATGAAAATCACATCATCACACTAATATGCTTCAGCCGTGGCTCTGGGAGCAAACCTAAGGAAATGACAGCGTGCTCTGTAATTCTGTTTGTGATAGTGACAGAACTTGTTTGGAGTGGAATATATAAAGTAAACACCAGGCCAGGGAATTACACTGAAACTATTGAATTTCTTTGCAGATGCAGAATTGAACAGCTGCCACATAACACAGTGAACAGAACAGTAACCGCTCACCGCTGCATTTGAGTACATCCATTGAGCAAAATCCACTGTATTGAATTCTTGAGACACCTGGTTTGTCAGCCATAGTACTCAATATCTTCAGGTAGAACTTGTGAAGGTTTCATGGAAACCACAAATCATTTCACAGTGACAACAAAATTCAACTTGAACTCGTTATTCCCACTCAGAATGCATTTCTGCATACAGTTCCTGAAGGATCCTCCTTTTCCTCTCCAGATATTAATAACTCAATGAAAATACAGTAAAACTGAACCAAGTAGTCAACACTGGTAAAAAAAAAATAAAAGTCTCTATCAAATACACACCTTTGTTACAAACGTTTTCATATCTAAAGATATAAAAAGAAAAGAAAAACCAAATTTTGTTGCCTGAAATTTGGTACAGATATGGGTCAATAGAGAAATACCATTCAATCCTGAAGATGTTGAATGGGTTTTCTACTGAAGTCAGTTGCAATTTTTTGTGCAGGAGAAACAGAACTGTACATGCCAGCAAAAGACTTACTTTAGTTGATGATGAATATTGTTGTAGCATATTCCTCTCTGTGTTGTGGAAATAAAACTATTTTCCCACTCTGCAAATGAACTGCTCATGAGCATCCTTTCATTTACAGCATCCTCAGACTGGCTTAGCACCACTGTCCTCAGTGATGGAACTCAATGATTTAGAGCTCTAGGCTTACAGCATTTGTTAAAAATTAGTGACATCTGTACCCATTATAGCAACTATGAGGACGCAGGATGGGATAATTTCTTCTGATAGGACCTCAATACAGCAGAATGAAGCCCAGCTTTCATTCAAAATATTTTTGACTTAGCTTAAACCTGCTGACTGCATTGAGGTTGTTACTTATGTCCATGAGAGAGCATGAACAGAGAAATGGCCTTGCTATGTTATGCCATCAGCTCAAAGAAGAGTATTTATTCCATGTTCTTTGTATCTGAATTTATAACCAGTGCAGAACTAACTCAGAGGGCTGATGCGTGTCTTATGGGAGCTCCACTGGACTGACAGAGAGACAGTCTGAGTTCCAAAGATGGGTACTGCTATAAATATTGAAGTGAAGGGTTTTACTAACAGTGGAAATTAATAAATATCCATTTCTTTTCTTCCCTCCCTCTCTCAAAATCAATTTAAAAATTGAGCTCCGTTTTCCATTCAGTAACAAAAGACTGGTATTCCGTATTGTACATTCCCCTTCATATTATGAATGGCATGTCACATATTGCAAGGCTACACCTGCAAAGGAAAGAATGAAGGTTGATACAATCTACTCAGGGTTCTGCAATGTCAGGACACTTATCAGTCTGTAAAATGCAAGGGAGAGATTTAGGGTGTATTAAAAAAAAAAAGAAAAGAAAAGAAAAAAAGAAAAGAAAGCTGAATAAATAGATATTTTGCAGACTTGCCTGAAAGTTTATGAGGATGACAATAAGAGCATGACATTGTTATTGGGAACATGCATGGCTCTTGACATGCACACACTCAGCTTATATTGTGGACATCAGTGAATTATATTCCTCAGCCTGCACAAAGCCTTGCAGGTTTTCTGTTGCTGTTGTTTTTTGTTTGTTTGTTTGTTTGTTTGTTTAATTATTATTTCTTTATAAGAAAGCTCAAGGTCAAAATCACATAACCCGTTATGGAACTCTGAGAAGGGAAGGTGGTGATGACTGAAGGAGAAACTGCAGTCTGAGGAGACAAAAACCAAGGAACTTGGTTTTGATTTTTTTTTCATCTGACTCTATGTTTCACTTGAGGAATGAAGCTACTTAGAGATAAGCTGCTACCCTTCAGTTTTTCTTTTTGCCTTGAGTACAGCAGTTTAAACCGGGAAATAAGACTGATAGTATTTGTTTATCTGGAAGTAGACTGAAAGTTCAACAAAAAGTTGTATTTTAACAAGATATGATCCTGATTCGTCTCAACGGGTTGAGTTTCCCACATTCTCTTTACTTCTGAGTCCCGCGTGCTGGGTCTACAATTTGCTGTAACCACATACGTGCAAACCAGTCAAAGCCTGCATATAGCAGGGATACTGACAAACACACATTGCCTCCTCCTAGGAATCTTTCCAGACTGAGTTCTCCCAGTTATGTGTAATGGACAAATGAAAGCATTTTCTATTTTAGCTGTAAGCCTCAGACAAGCACCGTCTATGATTAAGAATGAAATTCCCAGCAAAAATGCTTATTTTCTTCAGGATCCTGGCAGCCAAGCAGGGAAATCAGCACATTCTGAAAGGAAAACAGGAAAACGCTGGGTTGAGTTCTAAGTCAGAAAGAGAAGGAGCACCAGAAATTCCCAGGTGCTCTACCGAGTGCTATCATCAGAGTTGCTTGTACTCCAGATACTGTCATCACAGCTAAGGGTATTAAAACTGATGGCAGTGAATAACTGAGTAGATCCTAACCTAGCTTGAACTGACCACAAGCTGTGCCAATACTCACGCCTTTCACACAAAAACCTGGCAACTTATTCTCAACACTTTATCCAGCCTTGTAACCACTTGAGGATTTCAGACTCATACTCCACTACAAGGCTGTCCTGTTTCAAATAGCACCAAAAGAAAAACACATGTGGCTAGCACATAGGGAATAAGAATAGTGCTTGCTAGGCCATGTTCTTTCAGGAATCCTACCTGAAAAATGAGCAGTGAACAGGAGGAAACACGATGTTATTTTCGTTCTGGATTCTTTAGAATATCTGCTGTTAGAACTTCCTGCTTAACATTGCTCTCTATTTATCTGTTTGAGCAGATAGAATATATACATTCCACCAGGCAATCCACATAGCCATTTTAATAGCAGAGTGCTATTCCTCAGCACTAGAAAAATGAAAGTGAAAGATCTGTGAATTATTACAAACTCACTCAATCTCTGCCCAGGCAGCAGTGCCCTGAACTGTAAAGGCTTTTTTCTTGTGTTTAAGTTACCATGGCAGATGAAATAGTCACACAGAGGTACTGGCCAGTAGAAACTGGTATTGGCAGATGTGTATCATCGATAAATACTTTTTTTTTGGCTGTTTTTGTTTTTTCTGATTTATAACCTACCTCCATAATTGGGAAGAAAAACAAAAACCCAAAAAAACAACAACTTCCAAATTCAGAAGTAATTTAGTTTTGTTTTTAAACACTTTCTCAATTGTAGTTTTCTTTTATCAAAATGCTATTCAAGATGTTGAAGTTATTTTGTAAGAAAGCATCAGATTATGCACTGTATCGATGTGTGAAAGTAAAACTCATTTCTGTTAGAATTAAGTTGTTTTCTGCTAAATGAATCTCTCTCAATACACCTTGGCTCTAGAGCATATCATTTTGCAGCTTGTTATCTTGCTGTCTTTTTCAAGGATTACTGTAAGTCTTGGCATGTAAACTAAATGTTGACTGAATCTCTTCTATGAAACAAAGTCCACTTTCTAATCTCTGATGCACCGAAGTTTCTCTCTAAATACTGCCATGCTGGTTGCTTCACAACAAATAATTTGGGAAATAAACCTGGCCATGAGGAGAAGAGCCACATGCTTCTCAACAGAGCATGGCAGATGAAAGAAGCTGTAGGGAAAAGCCCTGGGATTTCTTATGCCCATCCTCTGCTGTGCCTTCTACCCACCCTGTGCACCTCAAGAAGCAAAGGAGTACAAGAGCTTTCAAGAGCATGCCACAGAATCACAGAATGGTTGAAGTTGGAAGGGACACCTAGAGGTCATCTTGTCCAGCTCCTGCTCAAGCAGGACTGCCAAATCAAACAGGGTCACCTACACCAGGTTGCCCACAAACATGCTCCGATGGCTTTTCATTAGATGTGAGGATGGAGATATACTTCTCATCTCATTTATTCCTCTACAGCTGATCTTAGATATGCTCAGGATCTGGCTACCAGGAGCTACCTACTTACCATCTAGTGAAACAACCAGCTGCATTGTTTATATTATAGTATATACCAGGAGAGCATGAAAGATGCTGCAAAGACCGGTTGCAGTAATTCTCAACTGCCAAGAAAGCCATTACAGAACTCTGGTCACTCCAGCACCAAAATTTTGCGACCAGAAAAGGCCAAAAGGCTGTAAGATGTTTCACCACCCTCAGGACTGAAAAACTACTATATCTTGCGCTTTCTGTTGATAATGAGGCACACATTGGATGGGATTCCAAATATCTCAAACACATCACACAAATCATGGACAACATCTGCTATCCTTCCAGCGTGAAATGGTTGCTCTGTACCACAAGGAATCGCTTTCAAATAGCAAAACTAGACTCAATGTCTTCCCATTGACAATCACAGAAGCATGAATGTTCTAAATCCTGTTTGAAATAGCTAAAATCATCAAAAGCCAGAGTTTGCCATATCTGCAAAGTTGTAAGTAGAAGGTAGGCTACGGGATGTCTACTCCAATTTCTCAAAGCAACCTTTTCCTTGCCAGATTTCACATGCATGTCGCAATTTCACCTTGTTTGATTAAAACATTTGCATTATAACTTGTTTGGGGTTAAAAAAGTATTAGGAACTTAATACTTCACATTGGTTTTGGTCTGTGAATTTTTGAATCATCTAGAGAATATGAGCTCCTTGATGAAAAGTACTATTTTGTGTTATGAACCAGAAAATAATGGTCTATCAGACTATAGAAAGTGGTCTAAAGCATCTATCTTTAATCTTCTTGTGTAAGTGTTCTAGACACTGTAATTTCCAATAACAATAATGGAATAAATACCTCATTAACCCCTTTAAAGCTTCCAACACCATGACAATATCTAAATGAACTGTCAGTGGAACAGGCAGTGTTCAGTAAGACAGCAGACCAGAAAGTTAATATTGAGCTATATCCCAATGAAGTAACTGAAATGGATTCTCATCGTCAACAACCTGATGGCTTATATATTGTCACAAAATGCATAAGAAAAAAAATTTCAAAGACTCTCATCGAGTTCATAAATCACTTCACATTTCAAATCATCTTTGAAATGAGATAAAACAGCACCTACTAAATTTTGGAATGGAATATCTGCTTACACAGAATTAAACTCACAGAGCCACTGCTTGAGCTTCGTATTTACACATTCCTGATCCATAAACCTATTGATATTACACCATTACTATCATAAATTATTGTTCTGACAGACTAATTGCTGAGCTGAGTGCCATGAATATTTATTGAATGGGAAGTATAAGTATAATATCTAGTATGAGCAGAATATTCACATAACAATAAAAAGTATAGATTTGGCTTTAGGGAACAATTCACAGTGCCTGAATGCATCAGAAAGGAATATAGGGAACTTGTGCAAAAAAAAAAAAAAAAAAAAAAAAAAAAGGAAGAAGAAGAATTTAATTATTAAGTATGGGCTTGTGGTGGAAGCACCTAGATCAAAATCAAAGCCTGTGGGTGAAAAAATGAGGACTATATTATACAAGACACTGGACATTCTATTGACTTGAACACCATGGTAATAGCCACTGAGGTAAATGCACCGCAAAAGAGAAATAGAGAACAGGGAAAATAAAGCAAAGAGAAAGAGTTCTGCTTTGCATGCAGGTAGGGAGGACATAATATCAGTGATGAGTTCTGTCACACAGTTCTGAGAGAAACATTTTACCCTGTATGGGGTGATGCATAGATTCCATTGAAGGAAATATCAAGTAATTCTAAACAAAATTAAGTATGATATTTTCAAAACGACTTAAAAGCTAAGATACCAAATTCTCCATAAAATGTCAGTCATCTAAACACGTGGAACTCTACAAAGCTTTGCAAATCCTGTCTTAAATGAAATCAAATCAATTTTTCAAACAGCAGTTACTGGTGCATTGTAATCTTGCTCAATTCACGGTAGACTGAATTTCAAAAGAACTTAAGGTGCACGTCTGAATTCTAAGAGCTTGAAAAAATCTGGGTATCTAATATGAAACATCTTAATAGAGGACATATTTTGAGAGCTCGGGGACCTCTGCTGAAAACCAAGCATTTTAAATGCGACCAAAAATTATTCATGCTAAAAGATCAACACGTACACATCAGAATTCAGTTGTGAAAACAGACCTTCAAGAAGGAAACCTGAAAACGATGTGCTGTGGTAAAGTGGAAGGACCATGTACTGATACCTCCTGATACCCAGAGATCACTTGAACCCTGAGTTATTACTGAGAGCACTTTCCATTCAAACTGAGGAAGAAATTTCCTGTTAGAAGCAAAGCCAAACCCCAGGGTCCCTATTGATGAGATATCCTGGGAAGATCTGTGGTTGTGTGTTACTAACTTTGACACCAGACAGTGACCTGGAATCGCACCTCTCCACCTTCTGCATCTTGGGCAAGTTTGCGTTCTTCCAGCTGCTTTTGCTGCTTTTATTTTCAAAGTCTTTCTGATTGCTTTGAGAAGCTGATCACAGCACACATACACAGGCATTGAACTGAACAGCACGGCAACAGGTTTCTATGTTTTTTTCTCATTATTAATGGTTAGGTGCTGGTGCTCAATCCATTGTTGAGTATAATGATAATGGCTTGTTATTCACAAACCAGATCACCTCACGCTCAGCCATAATGCTCAAGACACAGAAACTTTAGAAGCAACAGAGTGGAAGAGACCAAAGCAGCTCTCCTACCGCCATCATCTACCTGTAGCTGGGGGGGATTCCTGCATCCAAAGGAGTCACATGCATGTTTGGCTTTCCTCACACATCTGACTCACTAAGTTATATCTAAACTCACTTATTTTCTTACCAAAATTGACCAATTTGATCTAAAACATGGCTGATATTTCTAGCAAAATGTCTTCTAGCACATAGCACCAGGACTGCGACCAACATTCTTGCTTACACACATGTCCTATTGGATGTCTCCCCTGCCCTCCAAACATTCAGGCAATCTGACTGCCCCAGTACACTGCAGAGGCTGATGTTCATCATGGTCATAGAATCATACAATGGCCTGGGTTGAAAAGGACCTCAAAGATCTAGTTTCAGCCCCCCTGCTATGTGCAGGGTCACCAACCACCAGACCAGGCTGCCCAGAGCCACATCCAGCCTGGCCTTGAATGCCTCCAGGGATGGGGCATCCACAACCTCCTTGGGCAACCTGTTCCAGTGCGTCACCACCCTCTGAGTGAAAAACTTCCTCCTAATATCCAACCTAAAGCTCCCCTGTCTCAGTTTAAAACCCTGATGAACCAGGAAAGTTCAGATACACAGTATCTCCTGTAGAGACAGGTCAACCTGAGCATAAGGGTCCTTGAATTTTCATTGTCTTTTTCAGCACTTTGGCAGGAAAGTCTTAGTCATCGATACAAGCAAAATTAATAACACAAGCTGTACTCAAGAGAGGAGCATGGACCCAGCTTACATGGCTGCTTGGTTGAAAATCCCTTGCTAGATCTGTCCTCTCCTCTCTAGGGCCATCCTAAGACTGATAGAAATGGTGCTTACCCAAGGATTGCTCTGATCCTTCAACCAAAACCTCAAGTATGAAACTGTGCAAACAGACGCTCAGTGAACCACACCTATGGTTTAAGATGGCAGTCTGGGACAGTGCATTTATTTTCAGGGTTTTAAGTCTGAAATCTAACAATGTTAGATTAGGCAGAATGGCCTCTGGGCTTTATTATTTGTGTTAGATGTACTTTTTGCCCAATTTTTTCGAGCTAGTCAATAAGCAATTAGTATTTTATGAAAAGCACAAGTGACAGTGTTAATAGTAGTTTGTAGCTACATGCACACATGAGAGCCAAGAATAATTTTATGACTCCCGTAGAAGTGCATGTAACAAACAGAAGTCAATTTGTATGACCGTAATGATTGTATCCTCTCAGTGCCTGTAGAAAATAGCTTTATGTAAATCAGTTAATTAGCATCAAAGTGCACTTGTTCACAGACTGTTCAACTGTTCTATCCAATACCTGCAAAAGCTTTCAGAAAAGAAATTTAGTACATTTTTTAACACACACAAAAAAAAACTTCAGAAGCCACTCAAAATTTAAAACTTAAAGATCCAGTGTAAAGTACACTTTAAATAGTGTTTTACAATTTTGTAACTCATTAGTTCTAAAATTTATAATACCAGACTTCTTTAAAAGAGACTTTTAAACATGAAGATGATAAAAATGCATGAGGTTATTGCAGTGACACCAAGCACTTCCACTGAACATTTCAAGCCGTCTGGATTTTAGTACTAAAATTTATACTACCCCTATCCTACTCTTTCAGAATTGCATTCAGAACAAATGAGCTAACACTCCTTACAGCAGTGTTATCATATTCTACTCTCTATTATTCCACTTGCTAAATGTTTTCTTTCCCAAGACTCTCAAACTGATTTAATACCCTTCCTGCTTAGCTTCTACCTTATGCACAGAAGTACGAGTCTTTTGCATCAATTTAAAGCCAATGTGATGAATGGAATTTAATGATCTTTTTTGTACAGTTCTGTATAACACTAAACAATGGCCAATGCATTCATTCACAATCAGTTTTTTTGCCTTGTTTTTAATTAGCTTCCTATCTGGAGGGGCCGTGTGAAAAATTGCACCTTGGGCCTCACTACATCTTTCTTTTATAAAATGTATGTACAACAAATAAAAAGCACATTTTAACCTACCTGCTACCTATTACGTTAAATGTCATTACTACTAAAGACTGGCAGCTCAGCTAACAAACATCCTCATTATTTTACTCCAGCTCTACTTTGGTTATAGTCAATCAAATCATGCTTGATTTATGTCAGATGCTAACAAAATACAGTATAAATAGAGCCATTGAGTACATTTCAGTGATTCTGTGTTTATTCACCTCTAAGCTATGAAGCTAAAGTGGATACCATTTATAACCAAGACATGCATTCTTCATGGCCATAAGAGTTAGCAGGCCATAGCTAGAGCACTTTTAAGGCTGAGAGAATATAAAGTGTTCCTATGAGCAGACTCAATTTTTTTTAAAGTATACAAATTAATAACTTATATAAAGATAGAAAACACTACAAGGACTAGATATCCTTTTTTTTTTCTTTTTTCTTTTGATTGGGAAAGTTGTCTGACGGATCTAAAATAGCCTAGCTCAAAATGTAGGCCTCATTATTAATGGTCAGTGATTTTAGTACTTTTCAAAGGTGACTTTCCACAAGAAATGGCTTTTAAGAGTATGTCTACATTACGCTTTTAGTCACATAGGTTAATGTAAGATTTTTTGGGGCTTTGCTTTGAAGATTTTGTACATCCAGGCTATTGACCTAGGGAAGCCTGGCTTGGTAGTGGAAAATTACAGAAACTCAATTGGGTTCACTGAGTGATGGAAGAGCCATAAGAAATATTTGCTGCATGTCAGTTGGAAGCCCTTCCCAGGGAGTTCAGCACACCAATTCCTCTCCTCACTGCTCCTTATTTTCAACAATTGTTTCTCCTGAGCGGCTAAAAGCTGATACATACCACACAGGAAAGTTTGAAGCAGGCAAGACAGCAATGGTCAATATAATCTCAGTTTTCCCAGATAAGGAAATTCCTTACATTCAGGTTTTCAGGCCGTAATGGATTTCTTGAAGTGAACAGTTTGGAAATGGGAGATATGCACTGAAAAAATTACAAGAAAATTCTTGCTAAAAAATTCTCCAAATTGGGCCATTATATATATCCATAAACACAGTTTATTGGAATACAAAAGTGGGAAGTGGGAACAGTTTGACAATAAACCTCTTAAAAAGTAGTTCTGTTTAAAATACTGGTATGTCACACATATCAAATCTGCATCTCTCCGGTGCTTGACAACATTTACATGGAATTTTCCTGGAAAGGTCAGATAATGACAGCAGACACTATCACTGGTTCTCATAATCTTTTAGATCCTGAGTGCATCCAAAACCATGACGACTAAATTAAGGTGTTTCCCACGAGTTCCTGACAGCACGAGAACACTGTAAGACAGAACTGGATGGGTTTCCAGATGAATACCTGTGTATCCTTACTCTGTGGGCTGGAATGCAAATCATTTGTGGTGCAATTTTTACAAGTTGTATGTGTCACTCATGGATCCTCCCACTTTAACCCGTACCTTTTGCCTTTGCTCAGGACCACAGCCACCAATGCTACGTGGATTGAAGCACATCTGTTGTATAAAAATGTCCCTGTAGATGCTCAACTGCATTATGTAGAATGCATTTTAAACATGTTGCCTAACTTGGCAATCAAAACCGACAATCTTCTCAGCAGTCTTCCAAATACATTGTAATAACAACATCAAACTTGTCCATTTTTAGAAAAACTTCACAATCAACAAATTAAGACCCTCATCAAATGAAACAGAGAAACAAATCAAACAAACAAACAAACATACACAATCAAAACCAGGGCACAATTTCCTTAAAAAAAAATGCAATAACAGAGGAAACCAGGTTCTTCCTTTTATACTTCATATACCAATTTTATACTACTACTGATATAGTGAAGAACATCAGCACTCCATAGCATCCAAGCCTGGTTTTTCCATGAGGTATCAAATCTGCAGTGTGTTGACAGAGTTAAAACGGAAAGGAGAAAAATAAGTTGATTACACAGATTCCACCCTGTATGGGAACTGAACCCTGCAGATTAGCAGCCTTTTGTTTAAAAATATCAACCAGGACTGTGAGGAGCAAACTTTTTCAGCTTAATTGGTGCAAAGATGATCACTTCTTCTGCTTGAGAACCACTGGGAATGAGTAAGTTCCAGGAATGTGTGCTAGAAATGAAGACAATGAGGAGGAGGATGGAGCTTTTATTTTTGTGTGCTTATTTCACCAAGGGTTGACCTGTTAAAATAATGGCAACACAGCATTGAAATGATCCTAGGTCTCTGTCAGACAAATCATGATTCCAAGTATTTTCTCTTGGTTACATCAGAAAGTATGAACTTGCAACCTTGGCCCCAGCTCTTTTAATGGCACACTGACAGGGCAAGAATAATTCACAGGTTGAGCTAATCAAAGGTGAAAAGAGAGAATCAGTAAATGTCGTATCCTTTTGCCACTTTCATCAATCCGACTAACTGAATTTGAGCTAAAGCTTGGCAAATTTTCTGCAAAGGGAAATTAATATGTAACACATCTGAGGCCTAGTGCTGGCCAGCAAAATTGGAAAGCCAGCATTATATCAGAGGGCGATTATTGAGGGAGAGAATGGCCAAAGCTGAGATAATCAGAAAGAAGCTTCTGCGTGTCTCTCTCCTCTGATAGCACTGTGACCCTCTCAGCCCTTCACCTGAGTAGAAACCCTCTACTTTTCAATTTTTTCCCATCAGAAAGATATTCTATTGCCCATTTCTGTTGCCCACACATGATTGAATCAATTCAATTACCTTGGAAAAGTTGATACATATTCAGGCCATGAAGATGCTCAGGATAGAAAGAGAGGAAAAGAGACAAAGAAATCCGTATTTACCCAATAATAAGTTTCATTTGGAGAAGGTTTGAAAACAATTCTCCCTCGCATTTGTCCCTGTCAGATCACATTATTCACAAATGAAGTTTACAAAATATCAATTCAATTTCAATAAGGGAGCCCGAATCCCAACACACGAGGGCTGAATTTACCAAATCATAACACTTGAGGGGACCCTGGTGGCTTCCAAATATTTTCCAGTCAGAGGTAATCAAAAGCAGACCGCTGAATACTAATACATCCAATTTCACCCCTTTTGTTCGCATCTGTTCCCTTATAATACTATTTTCTACACTTCCAAATCACTGATGATGGCAGTTTGGAGAAAAAAAAAAAAGGTATGTGTGGGGGGAATCGTATAGCTTTAACGTTTTTACGAAAACACTCTCAAAGATGTCCAATTAATCAACTTACTGATGAGCAAACCAGTGAGTTGAATCAGGGGAAAGAAAAAATCATGATGTTCCAACCAGTGCCACCCTAGGTTGGTGTCTAATCTCATTCTTAGCACAGAGTGCTCCCCAGAACTCACTGCTGGCATTAAAATATGCTAATGAGACAATAGATGTTTCCTCCTCATCAATTTGTCCTCAGCTACTGCCCTAAGAAGGAGAAAAAGAAGGAAGACCAGCAATGTACCAGGTCCAGGGAATTTTCCAATACTTCGGCTCCTGGTCCTCAACTTCTCTCAACAATTCATATTTTCTTGAACTGACTTTGGATCAGACACTCGGTAATAATATGACATCTGCGTCTCAGAGCAAATCATACTTCTCAGAGTTCTGAGGATCAAAGATTCTCTAGCATTTTATGCAACAGCCTTTACCATAATTTCTTTAGTTAACTACATTGATAATTCAAAACCGTTTCCTGAACATAGGAAAATACAGCATTTCATGATCCACCCTTACTACTATGCTGCCATAGCAAAAGACTTAAATCTTTAATGAGTCATCAAGTTCTAGTTAAAATGCAGAGCATGACATTCCCACTCTGTCCTTCACTGACAGATGGTCACATGTTATGGAAAACTAGCAATTTTCTACTGAACTTTTAGGAAATTTGGGAGGAAAGTAATTCCTAGATTACCTATTCTGTCCAGCATTCTCTGATGGCTAAGGTTCATCCAGATACTCTATAGGTAGCCCAAAACAGCTAGATTCTTTTGTTTCTAATCCTCAAAAACAAGAACGCATACAATAAGCAGTAACCCAAGTAGGAGTCCAAAATTGATGCATTTGATATGTGTTCAGTGGCCAAATCAAACCCTTTGTGGCAAAGAAAGACCATGGATCTTCAGACATTCCTTTCAGGTAAGCCTGTGGGGGGATTTCTCAGCTGAAGTGACTTCAGTCAAACACTTGAAATATCTATGCCATGTTTGAATATTGGACTACCTGCTTTTTGGCCTATCATCTCCCTCAACTCTGTTGGTGTATCAGAAGACAGAGATATAAAGAACCTAAATCATACACTAAGTAAATTCATCAGTGAGTTCACAGCTGATGAAGCGAGCATCTGTAAACTGGTATGATCCCACTATGGAACTGCAAGAGTTGGATCAAGACCAGGGTTTGTCAGGACAAGGACCAGAAAGGATCACTGTAACTTCCTGAAGTTCCTCCATAATGCCACTGCACTATCTTTTTAGAATGAAGATGTTTGGTTGTAGTTTTTCTTGTTATTTGTTTTTGGGGGACTAGGATGTGACATTCTTCCTGCAGAGATTAAAATACACATGATATACTGGTATATATATACCCAAGTGTATGGTTAACTACATCTATGTTGTTATGTGAGAATACCTGGAATGTGTGTTTTGATAAGTGCAATAAATTACTCAAAATATTTGAAAACAAGTTTCATTTTACAACAACAACATGTGACTGAAAAATACAGTACAAATTGCTTAGCATGAAATTTTACTTCTAGGCTTATTCCATTATCAAACACTCTTCACAGACATCTTTCCCAACTTGCCTTTATCTGGCTCTACATGGAAAGATATTCAGTGTATTTCCCCCATGCTGTTATAAAAATGGTTTTGTACTTTGAGAAATTATGCCAGGACAAATCCAAATAGCTCAGGTTAATCTAACATTTACACCTTATTGTGAGCAATCAAACCAATACTTGCAAAAAAAAATCTTATTAAAATGGTGGTTAATCTAACAATTTACAAACCATACCATTTTTAAAAGCATAGCAATTGTTGTTCTTAGCTCTGTCAAGACCACATGCTGTGCAGACACCTATTAAAGAATCCAAGCTTTTCTTAGTGTATTAGAAGAGTGAAAATGTGTAATTGGAAAAGAAAGTGAAAACTCCCTACAAAAGGATTTGGCATGGACATATCCTTCGACAGATTTTTGTTATCAGTTTCAGCACATAAACTAACAACGGTATTCAAGTCTCTAGTTTCTAGTATATTAGGAGAAAATAAGCATTTAATGGTATTTTGAAAGCAGTTAAACCTCATCATTATATTCTAAAATTGACCTTAGTGTTTCTGCTTCATGCAACACGCTCCTACACTGATTTTATGAAACACAAGAGCTAGTTCCTCTGGAAGCCAAGAGACACAGAGCAAATTGTGGGTTATTTTGCTGTCCTGGTTTGGTTCACCACATGTTCTCCAGAGGACTAGCAATGAAATGAGACAGATAAGTTTAGGTTGGGACCATTTTGCATAAACCATCTTCAGAAGCAATGGGCTGAAGTGTCAGTTTCACAGATGAAGCTGTGGGTCAGACAGAGACAAGATAACAACCCTATTTTCTGTCTGTTCCTTTATCAAGGAGTATGAGATACTCCCATTCCCACATTCCCAAATGTAGGAACACATAAGAAAATTACTTATGCTCATATGCTCCTATGCTATGTATTATCAGTGGCTGTTGGCCACCTCAACACAGAATTGCAGGGGTTAGAAGGGACCTCAAGAGACCATCGAGTCCAACCCTCATCAGAGTTAGCCAATTAGTCAAGCACTTAATTGAGAAAAATTCAGAATTTTGCTTCATGGGAAGGCAGCTCTTCCATCATAAAATAAGTCTTCAGCAAGTAATGTTTCAGTATTTGTCTTTGGCTGGGATATGGTTTCCTCCACAAGTGTCTTCCTTTGACCCCCTGCTCCATTCTGTTAGGATAACTTTTCCACAACAGAGACCTTCTGTCGAAAACTTCTGTTCATTTTGTTTCATAATACATGTTCGTAATAGCCTACCTAAGATTGTCTTTCCTGGCTCTCTCCGGATTTCATGTCTGAACCTTTGGGAACAGCACATTTCCCAGAGTTAGATACAAGACAATGAATCACTCATATTTACCTTGAAGTGTTTTGAGAATGAATGTCTCTGTAGACACAGCCTATATTTCCAATTTCCAAACAAATGTCTCATCTGGGAAGTCTCACCATGGTATCGACTTTGCTTTTCACTTTGAATATTTCATACAACCTTCATAGTAATGCTCCCCACATAAAATAACTGAGATTTTAACACGAATAAATCCAAGCCCAGAACATCACAAACAGGCTTTGAGGAAAATGCAGGCCTTCTGTACCAGACCATGCATGCAGTGTTGAAGGAATAACTCATTTCAGATTGCAAGCTTAGAGCAGCACTTGGTCTGTAGGGACCATGTAAGAGCAGAGAGCTTTATTCTGGATTACAGCCTTTTTGCTATTTCCTCTATCTGGGGATAACAGAGGATAAAGTGCATTCTCTATGGTTATTTTTATTTTGAGATAAGAAAATATATTTGACTAATGTTTCTCAAGTCAAATATATTCTTAAGTGAATATGCAGCACTGTATTCTTTCAAATCTCTATGCTGCTTCATGCACATCCCTCAGTTTTGGCCAAGAAAAACATCCATAATATCAGCTTTAGTTTTGCTTATCGTTTTGCTTTCAAACACTCAGTGCTGGAATGTTTGAATTGCTGATACCACAGGAGAGTTTTTAAAATGTAAAAATATCTGCTGCCACTGTAAATTGAGAGGGAAAAAGCTCCTAAACCTCAAAACATTTTGATCTGGTTCAAGGATTGAAGCGCTCAATTTTACAGAGTCAAAATTTGTAAATGTAAATCAATCCTTGATTTGCAATGGAAACAGATCTTCAAGCTACGATTTTGAGGCTCAGGAGCTGCTCTGCCTGGATTTATCCTAAATTTTAAGTTCTTTTCTCTGCCTAAGCTTTCCCAGGTGTCGGTGCAGAGACACCAGCTAAACTATGCCACAGAAGTTCTGTCTCCACGAATTCAAACAAGCTTAATAAGGAAAATATTATGAGTTATTACTCACTTCAATTTCTTGAACCAACCTGAAGTTTGGAATCAACATAGAAATGGAAGCAAACGACCCTATTGCAATGATAACGCTCAAGAAAGCACTGCAAGCTCAAACTCATTCTAGTAATTTCTTTTTCCCCCTTTCACCAATGTTAATTCTATGTAATTCATGGCATTTATTCATGTATTCTGGTAATTCATACCAGACCTCCATGCTGCTAAACTGATTCTGCCTCTTTTTCCTCACTACAAACAGTGGCAAAGCACTGCAAAAACTATTTCAGTGTTAGTATATTTAAATTACTTATTGCACATAGCACAGAAAGCCAGAGACCCAGAGTGGATGTTTTGTTGCCTTTTCTCATATCTGTAAAACTGCTGTATTTGCTCTGAAGTCTTTATGTCCAAGGAGAGTAACTGGCATGCTATTCTCAGGATATATTCATCTTAGGACGAAAGGATGCTGTAAAATGAGATGATGATAATGAGATTTAAAGTTATTACAGGCAAAGCTGAAGCCACATATAGTAAGTTCCTGGCATTTTCATTTACTAGTGAAAAATCACATAGCTACTGTAGATATGCTTTAAAAGATCTGCAAGGCCTGACATCTATATTTTGCAGTTAGGTTTACAGAATTATTTTAAGTGAACTTTTATGAGAGGAGAGAAAGAAATAACAGTGCTTTCTATTAGTAGAACAGGAATTTCACCAAAAAATATAAGTTTCACTACAACTTTAAAAGCCTTTATTGTCCTTAATGCTATTGATTTTATTGATAGTATTAAATAACAATACAATACAAACTACCTTCCTAATCCACCTAGAAACAAGATGAGAATAAATAAAGCCCCCTTTAAAGTCATGTCATCTTAAGAAGGGTTTTATGCAAAGGAAAACTGCGCCCAAAAATACTTTATTGATTTAGGGGAAATTTTTCTCATTCTCTTTCCAGAACAGCAGAGCACACCACAGTACAGCAGAGTACTAACCTGGTAGTCAGCTATGAACAGGTAGAATGATAAGGCAGGCTGGGATAGAGCAGGGGTGCTTTGGATGCATACCCATGGCACCATGGACTGTCACAAAGGGGCGAGGGCAAAACTGCAGCCAACTAGAGCTGCTGCAATTCTCTTCCTTCCTTACCAAAGCTCTTGGTCTCCCTAGCTCTGATTCAGCTCTAGATCTACCAAACTGCTGAACACCACTATTTGGAAAAGCTTGGTCATATTTTCCCACTACCTTAATTTGGTGAATGCACTGAGCAGGAATATACAAATTAAATGCTATTACTCCTCTCCCCATACTTTACAATTTACTGGGAAAAAGTAAGTGTTTGGGGGAACTGAGCTTCTAAAGGGTTGAAGCCTTCTGTTACAAAGATTTTGTTTAGACCTTTCCTCCTGCCAGGATCCTGAAAACTACAGAAGGCAAAATGGTAGCAAAGGCAACTGCAAAATACCAACTACTAGAATGAGACTAGTCAAAGATAAGCCTCTAGAGAAAAAGAATTGCTTGGGCAACACTAGCAGAAAGTGCTAGGAAAAAAAGAGAGAGCTGCTGAAGAGGTAGTTCAGCTCCTTGTGAAGTCAGTTTGCTAATGGGTGACTGACAGTTAACTCGGATCAATTCATCACTGCTGAAAAAGAAGGTAAGAGAGGCTATAACTTGGAAAGCTAGTGGAAAGTTTTATTATGCTTAATCTGGATATAAGTGCATGAGCCTACATTTGATAAGAAAGGATGAAAGCAAAGAAAGAATTCCTTTGACAAGTACGAAAAGAAAAAGAAACATAGAGAATGCTAGTATCCTTAAAATCTGACACTGAGGCTAGTGACTGGAAATCCCAGAAGTTATTGTCTCACAAAAATAGCAATGAGAACACCAGTGATGGAAAGAAAAAGGAACTTTAACATGGGAGGACATTATCATCCCAGCTGAGTCCAGCTGACGAAGGATCAGTTTCCCCAAAATCTCACAGAGCAGGTCAGGCACCAAGTGGACCAACAAGGTTTTCCAAAAGACAGGCAGCCAGCTCAGCAGCGTTAAAGAGCTGGTTGCCATGATACACAATCATAGAAATCGTTTGAGTTGGAAGGGACCTTCGAAAGCCATCTGGTCCAACTCCCCTGGCAGTCCCACCAGGTGCTCTGAGCCACTTCCAGCCTGACCTTGAGTGTCTCCAAGGACAGGACACGCACCACCTCTCTGGGCAACATGTGCCAGTCCTTCATTACCCTTATCATAAAGAACTTTTTCCTCATATGCAGTCTAATTGACATGACAAACTGCCTGTGGTTGGAGACATCTCCAGAGGAATCCTCAGGTCCACATGAACATGCAGGGTATTGCACTGAAGGTGCTTACAAGATTTGGAATTCTGGACTATATTAGCACTGATTGTTCAGTGTTACTACCACATGTGTCTTAGAAAAGGTGATACAGTAAATTATATCTTAAAGAGGTTCTGTAATAACAGGGATACCTTTTAATATTGTACGAAATTTCATATGGCACAGTGGCATTTAGGATTTACATTCCACTGACAAATCCCTCTCTGACAGCTAAGTTCTGAAAAGTTACTGAACACCTGCATGGATGGACACCACAAGAACACTTCCTCTGAAGCAGTGGGATAAATTGGGATTATTAAAATCAAACGTATGAGAGCGTCAACACCTAAGAAATTCAATACAGTGAGACCTCTACAAGAGATTCAGTGAAGGCCTCATAGCACAGTGAAGTGTTACATAAACACATCAAATAACGCCATATGCATCCCAGTGCAGCCTTAATAGACCTGCCTGTGAATTTTGAGAGTTATCATAGAATCAGTTATTATAGTCCAGGTTAATGGACAAAAGCCTATATCAGAACACAAACACAAGAGCTGCCATGCCAGCAGTCCCAGCAGAGTGGCCAAGGTGACTGAGATGAATTTTCCCTCTCACGCAATGGGACAGAAACTGTGCATCAGAGCTGACACACATAGGCAAGATTCAATCTTGCAGTTCGCATTGCTTGCACTCTGCCTGTTTTCTGGATAAATGGAGATTAGCTCATAGAGCTACGAATACAGCTTACATTGCTATGGGCCACCATACCCTGCAGAATCTTCCTTCTGAACCTGCAGTCAGTCAGACTGATAATCTCACTGTTGAAACTACTACAAACAGCATGATAGTAATTGGAGGCCATGTTTTTTTCACTCTCATCTTTTCAGGTAGGTGGGTGCCATTTTGGGAGCTCGAAATAAAAACTGAAGCACAGTGAATATTATAATTCTGCACACTGACCACTTGAACCAGTTGTTTATTACTTACTGTTGTTTATCTCTTACTGTATCAATCCCAGATCCACGTCCCACACTCCAAAGCAAGGGTCCTGCTCTGCTTGAGGATAATGCTGAAGTTACATGCTGAGCCACCAATGCCTGGGTGTTTTATTTCTACATCTTCCTAAGCATGTCTTCCCTATTTCACCAAAATAGCGTGCTGAAAACCATGTGCTCATGTGCTCATGAAACATTACTCATGCACGTCTAATACTTTAACGGATATCATTTCAGGGCATACTTTAGGGTAATCATTAGTTTACAGTTTTCTCCGTCTGATTCAATATCTGCTTTGGAAATTTTCCTTCTGAATTAGTGTCCCATTATGTATTTTTCAAGACCACAACTCATTCATTATTTTCCTTTCAGGCTTCCAGTGCTGCCTATGGTATTGACTGGTTTTCACAACTCTTCACAAGTTATTTCACCTCTTCTCTGGGTCACTAACAGTACAGAGAAAAGTATTTCTGTTCCAGAAAATGTCTGCATGTGCATTTAAGCATTGTTGAAGTCTACAGCATGCAAACAACACCTTCAAAGTAAACATAAGCCCAAGGACTTTGCCAGCAAGGACCTGTATCACATACTGAGCGCCGTTCTGCTCAGTGACATTACTGCCAGCAGCATTGCATACATTCACTGTCACTGTCCTTTATGCTCCATTTTTTCTTTCCACATCATTCATTTTAAGGCAGATGGAATGAATTTTGTGAGTACTTTTACAGGAGACCCTGAATCAAATGTGTCATTGACCTACAAACCTCTTGTGGTTATTTTGGTCCATTCACCCTATTCTTCTGCAGTGTTGCAGATGCAAAATATTCATGAACTTCAGTTGAGACAATGGGCATGAATGAAATTAAGTAATTTTGGGCCTTGTTTCCAGCCAGAAAACATGTTCTTCTTTTCAGATTTGATGGAACCAAATCGCAACTTTCACGTCTATTCTTTTTCTTTTTTGTCTGTCTTTATATTATACTTGCTTGCCTGCACTCAGCTGTTTCATGCAAAGTTTTCCAAGTACTTTTAAAATTAACGATCAATTTTCAGTAGCCTTGACAGCATAAAATTAATAACACACTAAGTAGGAGCCAGAGTTTGCCATCTTGGCTCCCTATACATCAGTCCCATAAATCTGCACTAAAACGAGCTATACAAACAGATATAATTCATTAATTTTTTACTTCTTTTTACCAACATCTTGAACACAGACTTCTCCATTTTCTGTTTCCCTGCTTCGTCTATTCTATTTTTTAAATTTTTTAAAAAAGACTTCCACATCTCAGCTATTTTCAGCTGGTCTAATCTACCACATTTCTCATTTGCATGTAAAGTGCAGTCAATGTGAATTGATCAAAACCAAATTAACAGCAATTGGTTCCAATATTTTCCCTGTTTACACATTAGCTTGCTACCTTTAACATATAGATGTATTGAATTCAGCTTAGCAACCTGAGCATGAATGCTGTGGCCTTTAAAGAGAAACTTATCTGTAATTAAAATCATGCACAAGTTTTAGTGGGAATTTGTTTAGTACGTAGAGAGAAAGCTGATTTTTAAAATGAATTTAGCCTGGTAGTTCATGTGCTTAATTCTGACTTAAATCTCCTAAAATTATGGGGAGTTAGCTTTATTAAGCTTCAGACCATAGGAAGATTATGTCTAGTTCTGGGTGGGTTATTGAAAAAAATCAAAAGATAACCTTCCTTCTCACAACAGCATGTTCTTTCTCTAAAATATCACTGCAAACTGATAATAAATTAAACCAGTTATAATAATTATAAGATTTTTTTTTGCAAAAAATGTATGGTAAATATGCACTGAAACAACAAGCATGTGTTGTAAATCATCTGGCACAGTGTTCAGATGACAAGTAATAAGGGCTTTAGAATAAAAACCAAAGCATATATATGGTGGTTGCTGTAAGGAGATGATTTATCCAATAGTGTATATTGAATTGCTTATTATCATTTAGAATGGTAATTGCTATGGCTTCACAATACTGTTTAATTGCTACAGTACAGTGACATATACTATGGAAGACACTGCAGTAACTGCTGTTGTTATATAATAGCATTTGCATAATCTGCACTGTAGTTTATTCTTATAGAAGATAATGTAGTATATGCAGGAACCAAATTGTTTCTCACCATATTGATTGCAATTAAGAACACAAATATGAATACAAGGATAAGCCTTTTTCTCAATATATATATCACAGGAGAGTAAAAAAAATCAAGTTTAAGTCATTACTGTGCTAATGTTTCTAGGAAAATAATTACAGAAACAGAGCTTCTGACATTTTTGTAACAACTTTAAGAGAGCTCTGAATTTTTGTGTGAAAATCTCATTTTCCAGGCCAATAAAAATTTCTTAATAGAGAAGGTTGTAAGGAATTGGAACAGGCTGCCCATTGAAGTTTGGTGTCACTGTCCCTAGAGGTGCTCAAGAGACGTGCAGATGTGGCTCTGAGGGACATGGGTAGTAGGCATGGTGAGGATGGGTTAATGGTTGGACTAGATGATGTTTGAGGTCTTTCCAGCTTTAATGATTCTATGGTTCTATTCTATCTGAAGCACTGATATCACAGCTGACAAGATACATGCCCTTACTCACACTGCATGGTGCTGCAGTGTCTGGATGGGAACTGGATGAAACTGTGGTCTATAAGCTGATGAAATGGTACTGTGGTGACCTATGTGAAACAAGCTCTGAAGACACCTTGTCTCTTGGTATCTTGGATCTCTCTTTGGTGGTGCCTCTCACTTTACAGGAACCCAGTGATGATCCCTGTGAGAAATTGCACCTCCTCCTCATTCTCCTCTTGGCCACAGGTCCCCCTGGCTACATTTGGGCTCCTAGAAGTGACTGCATCCCTGCACGCACTCCAAGGCTAGAGAGAAAAAGCATATTATCACAGATAGAAGCTGGACATTGTTCAACAAAGATAAGCCCAAAAATCTCAGTAGAAAATGTCCACATTGGTCTCAAGCACTGAGGTAGCCTATAAGTGGTTGAACTCATATTCAAGAGAATCAGAATGAAATTGCTGTAGGCAGTATGAATGAAGGGCAACTTTTTCATTTGCCTCTGAAATAAAATTTCCATGTAGAACAACTGTCTACTGTTGGGATATGAACTACTCTGTATTTCTCACTTATTCCTTTGCCTTGAAAATGCAGTGGGAAGTTGAGAAAGGATTCAGAGCTGGCCTAAGTCATAAGTCTTTCAGAGAACTAGCAAAAGTCATTGATCAAAGATATCAGCTATATTAAAATGCTTGAACAGATGGCATATTTTGATGGATTTGTTTGTCTTTTTGTGACTGAAAATAAGCAGTGTGATTTACTTTGATTTGGAAGATGTTTGTTATTCCCACCAATTCTGACCAACCCAGTCAATTTGTGAAACTAATATCTCTTCAGCAAAATAGCTGAAACTCTGTCTTCAAATTCAGCCATTCATTATTCTTCCCTTTTTAAAAATGCCAGCTCATGAAGTCTGGAATCAGGAGGAAAACCACATCACAGGGCTCTGACATCCTCAGTAATAAATACTCAGAGTGAGGGATAAGGCTCAGTGAAATCATTTAGAAATATTTGAAAAAAAAACAGTAATTCACTTGCTCAATTAAAAATTCGGAGTTAACACAGGATTTAAATAATTTGCTCAGCTCTTCTGCTAAAAAAAAAAAGGGGGGTTGCAAAAAGTTTTTAGGAAAACTCACTGCGAGAACAACTCCTGCCTCACTTTGTAGACTTCTGTAGTTTCAAGAAGCAATTGATGGCAGGGGACATTGATGTACGATAAATGTAGCATGCAATCACTCTGATTGTTTGTGATCATGACATTTTACAAACACTGCTTCTCTGTCATTTTCTAAAGTATTGTTTTAGAGGGTTGTGACAGAGGTAAAAGAAATAAAAAAAAGAACAAAACAAGGAGAAATGTCACCCCATCTCCCTAGACAAGCTAGATTGAAAAATTGAAGAGAAACCGACTTGGATGAGATAGATTCGTAGCGCTGACCTGTACAAGAAAAATCAGAATTAGATTTTGAGATTACTGAAGTAATCAAACCACAGATTCTTTTCACAGGGGTTTACAGTAGACTATCTATATACTATATTGAGTGTGGCAGTGCTCGTTTGCAGTTAGAGTAAGAACTTGCTGGATTTTATTTTTATATTTGACTCTGCTACTGACAGAATGTGTGACCTTGAGGTTCGGATCCCCACTTGTGAGATGGGGATAATAATCTTAACCTACTTTGCAGCCAAATAGATGAAATCTGTCTTCAAGCGCCTGCAGCCAATAATTAATGCTGTATATACTTCATTGTTTTTCATATTTTGTAATTGAAAATAAATAAGCCTTAAACTTTAGAACAAAAATGAACGTCTTCCAGCACTGACCACAACTCGCACCCAGCACAAGCATTGCATTTTCAAATGGGAGACCTCTTTCAACCACCCTTTCAACCTTTCAGCCACATAAAAAACATCTGACCATGGACTTGGTATACTCATTTGTGGTGCTCAGATATACATTTCACATACATCTAACAATATTTTTCAGGCATTGTATCCAGCTAAAACTCCTGTCTAAAGCCTTTTTTTGTCTTCACTTGACTATTACATATCCTTTTTCTGTTTGTGTTGGTCTATTGGGAAGCTCAGCCATCTGAAGTTTGCAGCCCCTTTCCCTTCCAATCACATTACGCCTAAGAGCAATTTCTTTGACTTTAAAGACTTATTTCACTTTGCTCCTCTGTCAAACCTATTTAGTGATCTATTGCAATGCCATCTCTTGGATTTCCTCATCTAGCCGTCTAAGCTATTATAAGCTTCTGCTCCAAAAACATCATGCTTTCCTCTTTCTCTAATACTATGCTGACGAGATGCACATGGAAAAAAGATAAAAATGGTCCCTGTATTTCCCATCAGATCTTCATTCAAGGGGAGTTCTACTACATTGCCTTTAAACCCAACCCAGTACAGAGGCAAGTGGCAAATGTGAGCTGTTGCCTTCCTAGCTGAATTCCTCCATTTTTCATGCTTCCCTTCTAAACAGAGAACCCATACGTTTTATCCAGAACTTATCTAGCTGACCTAGCTTTTCTTTTCAGCCACTTCATTCTGTTTTTAATTTATAATTGTATAGGACAGAGACAGTTTCTTCTACTTATATTTGCAATACTCACATGACACGGAATGTCACATTTAACCCTTTTGAAGCCATCACAGTCTTAATATTTACCACCAAAAAGAGAGCAAATCTAAAAGCCTGGAGACTTCCTGATTTTCATTGCTCTGGAGAAATGGAAAGAGTATACAAGTACACAAGAGCTACGTAGTGCAAACACAAGATCTTTGTAGTGCAAAATGCCACAGTGGGAGTAGAAAATCCTAAACGCAGAAATGACCCTGGCTCAAAATGCATACATATAAACTAATGGATTTTTATTTATTTTTATTTTTTAATCTGGAACTTACAAGATGTTTTTTTGTTGTTGTTTTTTTTGTGTTTTTTTTGTTTTGTTTTTTTTTGTTGTTGTTGTTTGTTTGTTTTTTTTACAATAAGAATAGTGAGGCACTGGCACAGGTTGCCCAGAGAGGTGGTGGACACCCTGTTCCTGGAGACATTCAAGGTCAAGCTGGAGGTGCTCTGAGCACCTGATGGAGCTGTAAACGTCCCTGTTCATTGCAGGGGAATTGGATCAGATGGCCTTTATGCATCCCTAACAACTCGATATGATTCTGTGAAGAGATGATGTTCAGAATTACCCTCTTTTGTCGATGAGTTTCAGCAAGGATTTGGGAACAGAAAGCCAAAGTGGTTTCAGTTCAAGTTTGGTCAGTTGATTACATGCAATCCAGTGTAGCCATATAGTCAGAAGAGTGGGTAACAGTGAAAGCTATTCCTAATAACGAGTATTTAATGAGCCAATATACAGTTCAAAGCAGAAATATATTCTCCATCACAAGCTGATAGGTTTTTAAGTATTTTACACAGAAAAGAAGAAAAAAGAAAAAAAAAAGCCAACTTCCTGTTAATGTAGGTGTGATACCATCCCACACTTAATATTACATGTAATGACTTGCATACTGCATATAAAAATGCATGCAACATATGTAGTCGTTTCAGCTATCAGCTCTGCAAACATCCTGAATTCTGAAATTTGGAAACTTACTTTCTTACATGTGGCCAAGATCAGTAATAGTTCTAAATCCAACATGTATCTACAGTGGTATCTACTGAGTAAACGCACTATTTCCAGGATTTTTTATTATTATTATTATTATTTCAGAAAAAGAGCAACTAGCCCAGTCTAAATGCTTTGAATCTAGTAAGCAGTTCATCTGATGATCCGACTAGGTCAAAGAGAGGCTTTCACACCTACTTATCACTCCTTTGTCTTTAGGCAGTTTGTGTCAGGCATCTGTGACATGACTTTCACTTTCCATGCATCTACGCAGCTACGGCACTATGCATCTACAGGAAATATTAGCAATATTATAAGGTTCCAACAAAAGTGAGCCAGAAAATATGCACTAGTGATTTTCAGCAATGTCACAAAAAACCACCATTTTCATTCCCAAGGCCTCAAAGTAGATGTCGTTATGTAGCAGCGCGTATTCTCTGCGGCCCACCATGAGCTATGCAGGTGGGAACACAGATGAATACAGCAGCAAACATGGGTTAGATGAAGAGAGAGTGATTGAGGAAAACTGGCATGAAGAAACTGAGCAAGGTGGCTCCAGCTTGCAGAGACAGAGGGTCAAACATACAGACCAATTCTTGGGGACTCATTCCTAAGAATGCCCCTTAGAACAAGGGGTATTTTCAAAACCTGCAAAATTTGTCATTTCCTACTGGTAGGAGATTCTTCTTGTGTTACCAAAGCACAGAACACATCAGAACCAGATTAAAAACAACACATGACTTTTTCAGCTGAAACTTCTGCACAATTTTTGACATTTTTTGATAATTACAGTTTACCACTGTTGTATAAATGAGCTACCATAGGCTTTAATTCCCAGAGAGTTCTTGTTTAACTAGGAGGATCCAAATCTTGTATATTCCTATAGCACGATTCTGAGAAATCTATTTTATTGGTCTTTGAATGGAGTTATTCAAGTAATATATTCAGACAGCAATTGACAATAGCTCATACTGACCTTGAATTCACTGTGCAGGAATAAATGTAATGTCAAGTCTTATTCTTTTGCATGTTAAGCACCTTGATAATTTCATAGAGTTGAAACAGTGCAAGCAAGCAATTTTAAGAGAATATAAAATTAACCTACATCTCTTTCAGCTCCTTGGCCAAACCCCAAAATGAGCAGCTTAGGGAAGATAATATGTGGAGACGGCTACAATTCTGAACTTCACAGCAAACATCACAAGCTCTTATGCAAATTTTGCATGGGAACAACTGAATCTGGTACCAGCTGCTGCGTGCTGCCATTAGTAAAGGCAAGGAGTGGGCTGCTGCTCCTTGACACTGTACTGCTGATCTGCAGGGAAACCCTGGACTTCTTGAGTCACTGTCAACTCTATATTGTTCTGGAGAAAAACAGAATTTGGCTCCTGGTGGGTTGCTGGCTCCCACTTTTGGTCAGCTTATGCCTCTGCACTGCCCTCTGCAGAACAAGGATACAAGCTGCAGAACTTTCTTTACGAGTTTTTGACTCCAACACAAGCGGCTTCCCGTATAGCCGGGGATTTAGCCATTTTGTAGGTGAATTCCGAACTTGGCATAACTGCTGTTTCCATTTTCTCATACCGTCATCTCAAAATGAGCACTCATAAAACAACAAACAAGAGAGCAATATTCAGCATTCATTGTGGAAGCTGTAATCCCACCTGAGAGTAGATACACCATTGACTTAGCTGATCTAATAGACAGTATCCATGCACACCAAAGGTGTAGCTGAAGCCCAGAGATAGTGGATGACCAAATAGCTTGTGCTTTGCCTGCATGACAATGCTTGCACATAATTCATTAAGTGGGAATATTCAAAATTCAGACTTTGTCAGATCACTTCAGCTCTGCAAACTGAGGGCATTTAAGCACCATTAAGGAACTGGGTCAGAATGATTCTCCTAAAGTCATACACAAAGTCTGTAGTAGTATGAGGAATTAAATCCAGGCTGGCCACACTCAAGACAAATACCATAACAACCGAACCATCCTCTTTCTGTAACATAATGTACAATAGGAGTCTCTGTTTCCAAACAATACAGGGTGTCATCCTCCAATACATGAGAATATTTACACTTGGGGAAAAAAAAAAAATCATCGGTTTTATTCTTTTAACCTTTGTTTTGATCTTGAAGCTTCAATCAAACACTCTCAGTCTCCAAAATGAAAACAGTAAATTGACATGTCATATAGCTTACAAAATGAGGAGTGTTATCAAGAGCAGGCTGGGTAGCTAGACCTCGTTCGGTACACAAGTACAATTCATATTATTCCCACCTATTACTAGAGCTTGAATACTTAAAATATGAACCATTCCACAATCTGCATGCTCATTTATATTACCTTTATGTGAAACTTAGGGAATAAAAAATGTTCCATTTCCCCTTCAAGTGCAGCACTCTGTGTTACAAAATCCTGCTAGTTTTCTTGGTGAGATTAGGCTCTGCCACGTACTTTGCAAGGGAAAAGTGGACATTCTTTGAATGTCTGAGTTTAAAAGTGAGACTGAAACTTGCAGAAATAAACATGATTATATTTCTGAGATTTGTATCAGTTCCTGGTCCAAAATTTCATGTGAATTTAAGATGTTTTAGGGTTGGTAAACATATAGCAATTTCCAGTTGACAAAGGAGAGAAGGTAGTTCCAAATAAAACATAAGTAGAAGCTCTTTGCAGGGTTTCAGGCCAAAGTAAGGTATAAAGCAGGAGCACTGGCTGAGTTTTGCTGCAGGTTTCCCAAACTCCAGATTCAAGGAAAAACTTGAAGGTAATCTCAGGCAAATGTCAGCTGATTTTTGTATGAAATTCCTGCAGAGGAAAGGCGGTTAATACATATATAGTTTTTAAAATGGCGTTGGAATAATTTCTGTTTAATTGCCTACAGCAATTTCAACCAAAACAAAATCCTTATTCCTGCCTTGCATTCCTGTTTAATCTCCTGCTCCTTTCACTGTAGTTTCCCAAACTTCTCAATTATTCCTCTTCTGCTTGACTGCAGCTTGCCCTGCCTCTTGGTTCTCTTATGAAATAGCCATTCACAACTGCTCCCCATCTCTACTTGGCATTCTTCCTGTTGCCACTTGAGCCTTCTCTCCTTCAGCCTGAAAACATTAATTCACTTTTTCCTCATTGACCAGGTATTCACCCTTCATTCTTGTTCTCTGAGGTTTTAGTTCATTTCTAAAAATAAAACACCACAAATTGAATACCATTCTACCATAGAACCCTTACCAGTACCAAACAGAGAAAATGTATGACCTCCTTCTTTATCAAGTGCCTTCTTTTCATTCAAGGTCTTCCTCTGTGTGTTCTTTCTCAAAGCCTTTCCATCACATAAATAAGTTTAAGAGCCGATCTTCAAGAGATCAGAATTTCTGTTTTCCTTACATCATTCTGCTTTTAAGGTAGGTATTTTACCTAGAGACACAGGGATAGTTCAAGTCTTGAAAGAAGAGCATATGGATTACACTTATTTGTTTGATGTTCTATTCCAGTAATCTGATGCCTTTTTGGTATTTTGACAAATATCATCCTAAGAATTTAAAGAAAAATGGCCTCATATCTTTGGTGAAAAAATAAATACTGATTTTTTTTATTTAATGAAAATATTTATTGAAACCTCCCATTCTGTTTGTTGCAGTGGGAAACAGAAAGATTTCTTACTTTCGCTGAAAGTAAAAATGCTATAAACATTTATTTGCAGGATAATCACTAATCCTCTAAAAACAAAAAAACAGCACTAAATTAAATTTTGCTCTTTAAATGATATTGACAATTCTGTAAGTGAGATCAATTTTTAAAGTTGGCATCGAAAAGGATCCCACTTGTTTCCCTGATTTATTGACAAAAGCTTTACATATTCTCGCTTACAACAGTGAAAACAGCAATTTAATTTGACCCCAAAATTCCACAACTTCAGTAGACTCTTTGTAGTTTTTAGATAATTTATTCTGAGTAGAGTTCTGTCCAACACTTGATGCAGTGAGGACTGAGAATATGCTGGGAAGTCTCTCTGAGCCATTTCAAGCAGCCTTTTAAGAAGCTATCCAGCAAGGAAGATTAAACATTAGCTGATTACCGACAAGTAATTAACAATGTCAACGAAACACAGAAACTGAATTAATAATAATTATATCATCAACACGCTGATCATCTTGTAGAGAATCCCAGGGAAGAGGAGAGGTTAATTACTCACTGCTAGCAGAACAGCAGGAAGTCGACCGCAACCATGCCTCTGCATGGTGTTAACTGCCAGGCAGATAATTAATTAACATCATAATTGTTATGCAGACAGCATGAAAATATTGAAATATTACTTCATTTCCATTCTATTACCTACCCAGCACATTCTAACTTAGAGACTGGAACTACAAAGCTTGGTTGCAACTGGACTCCTGGATCTTGTGACTTTGATGTTACTTTCTATAAGAGGTCTGTACTGAATGATAGATGGAGGGGCTTGGGCAAAGAATAAAGAGCCAAGAGGGGTGAAGTTCTGATACAGATTTCCACTGTCTTGGCACAAGAAGTTCAGCATGATTCAGGAAGTGTTAGAATTGTGAATGGGCACATAGTTGATGAGAGTTTGACTGTCAACACTTTCTTCCAAAGTAAAGAAAAATGAACAAAAGATTTGGAAAAGCTCTTAAGTCACGTGTTTGAACCATGGCCCAAGCAAGACTTCAGGGTGAAACGGTAAGGTTACTTGCCTATGGGTCTTGCAATCCCACGCTGAAATCCTTTGAGGGTCATTCTACAGATTCTTTTGTTTGGGAGCTCTCCCTGTGAGAAATGCTTTTTTTCCATCAGAACTTGTTTGGCTTGAAGCAGGAATGCCTACAGTCCTTAATACGTGGCCTTAGGGATAGCATATCACAGAGGTGGAAGTACTGTACACAGTCCTGTTCAATCTTATCCAGGATAGACCTCTCTAACAAGGAAAAAATTCTTTCTTTATAACCAACTTTTCCTGCATGTTAAGAACATGCATGGTTTACTGTTCGCAAAAGGAGCTGTGCAATGGACGTCTAGCAGAAGAATAGGACTGATGGTTAGAAGTGATGGAAACATCACGAGTGAATCCTCAGGTTTCTTATGATCTTTTTGTATATGGCTTAACCTGTAATAACTACAAGAGTGTCAAACAATTTAAATAAATATTCCTATAGCTCAATCTGCAGAACAGTAAAAGCTCTATCTGAAAACATATAAACAAGGTCATTACGAGTTTGAAAAAAGTTTCTAGAAGGAACAAACACTACAGTAGACAAAGTTTTCTGTAATACATCTTAAGAAGAGAGGGACAACCACTCTTGCATTCTGGTGAGTATTCCCTCTCCTTTAACAGAGGATCTAATGCCCATGGCCTGTTTGTGACCTCTCCCCTCTCTAAAAAAGGCTTGAGCAGTCACTACACTATCAATCTTTAACTCATAACCTTGACAAGTACTCTGGGACTGACAGGAGCTGCAGAACACCAAGCCCTTTATAATTCTGCCTAGGGTCAGGCCTAGGCAGTATGCAACTAATGACCATTACACTGGAGGTCATGATCGCAGTATTAAATGGATAAACTGAACACTTACCAACAATATTAAAAATAGGAGAGATGGTTATTTACACTGTGGTAAAACAGGAATAATCCTGCTGACTTCTTTAGATTTTCTCCAGTGCCAGTGTGTAGATTGAGTGCATTAGAAGAACCAGGTCCATTACGGCCAGCTGCAATCACTTGGTACATTGGCTACCCTCACACACAAACATATCTTAAGTACAAACAGGACTCAACTTCCCCCGAGGACTATGAAGCTCAGAAAACACCAAGTAAGGGAAGGATGTATGTGAAATGCAGAGCATTCTGTGCCCTAAACAAATTAATTCAGCACTGAGAGGAAAGGATAGATGTATTTTATGGCAAAATATACAAAGAAATAAAAGGATCTGGCACTCTCAGCAAGAACAAAGAACATTGTGTAGCTCCAACATTTCATAAACATCAAAGTAAAACCAGTATACTAATGACAGTCAATGATAAACAGTACAAATGACAAAGGAAGTTAACAGCTCACCTGTACTACAAGGTTTAACTTTATCAGAAAAGATGTTTAACTATATTCATACCTAAAAGCCCTTCCAAGCAGCTTGCATTGTATTTTACGAACACTGATAAACATCTCACTGTCCCTGTGCCACCACAGATGTGGTGTCAAGCTCCCACACCTCCCTCTTTTCTCTCATGATAAACAGCTGCATGTGTGTTCACGTAGAAAGAATTTCTTAGAAATATAATAGTTTCCTCTGGAAAATGCCATCACATATTCCTTTCTGTAACTTTTTCAGTCTTTCCATCATCTTTCCAGTAAGGACCAGCAAAAACTCTTTGCTGATTTCAGAGATAAAATATTCTTTCGTACATCTGTGAATGTCACCTTCTGCATCTTTTGCATTTCCATAGCAGAACGTTCCCATGACTTAATACATTATGTAAACATAAAACCAGAAAATGGGAGATGCCAGCCACTTTAACCTGCATCAGTGACCCACGCAGATATATTCAAGGTAGCACTCTCTCTTGATTCATTTAAACAGGCACTATGCTGCTATAATGAATATTTGTATCTCAAATGATGGAGAGAAGATACATTCATATGTCCCTTATCCTATAAAGCTGAAGCAGATACTCCTGAAGTGTGGTGAATTTTAGGAGTTGATGTCTGGATACTGTAGTTCATAATTCTTTTAAACAGTTCTGCTGGTTGTCTAAGGAGCAATAGGAACTTTTAGCGTGCATATTAAATGTGTCATCGCTCTGTCCCTTTGTCTTTCACACATAAACTTCCTCACAGCCCAAGGCTTGAGTTGTACTGAAGTATTTTAGTCTTTCCTTGATATCTTCTTCTCCTTACATATTCTAGCAGGCTGTTACTGGTAGCAGTGGACCACAGTATACATCACAAACAGAGACTGCTCATTGTTCAATCCCAAATGCATGCTAAAGCTGAGAATTATTCAAGTATGAGATTTATAAATGTTCTTCTATGGTTTACACACCATGGATCCAAATAATCCAGAACTATCTGGGGCTAAAGAAATTCTGAGAGCCAATACCCATATGTATCTGCTTATGTTCACTGTAAAGTATATAGTCCGGTGAAAAACATTAACTCCTTGGTGTTGTGCAAGAAGACAAAATGACTGCTTGTGATATCAAACCTTGTTCTAGAAAGACCAGTAGTCTTGCTCTTTTAGAGAACAAAGCTCGCTCTCCCAAGAAAATGTGACCTGATCTGTGCTGAAGCCATGCAAGGTTAATTCTACATAATTGCCAATGAAGTAGTAAAACATTTTAAAGTTTTCTTCTCCTAGAAGTGGGAATGGGCAAAATTAATGTATTCATTTTTACCCTTCTGCTCAAGTTCAAACCATCTTTTGAAATAGCAGTAAGTATTTCTGCTAAAAGTACATAGACATATTCTTTTTTCATTTGATGTAAAAGTCAGGTTCTTTTGGTGCATGGATCTCACCTAACACCAGTAGGATTGTCACTGTAAGCCAGGTAAGCTACAACAAAACCAAATGAGAGTGGTTCCACTAAAATAGTACATCATAGTCTGATGAATTTATCTTTAGTGATCATGTACTGAACATCTCAAGTAACTTTGCAGAATTACATCAGAAGACACTGGCTACTGCACTGAAGGTTTTGTTAATCTCAATGAAGAAAGGGTGGTCTGAAATGCAGGCTCTAGATAATTAAAATTAGAATGCTATAGATGGCTACTAGATTGTTCATTTTATATAACGAATTGAAAGCCTAATAGGAAAACTCATAATACCAGCCCTTTTAACGTTAACAATTACCATGATTAACAATGATACTCACAACTCATTTTTCATTAAAGACTATGGGCAGAGATAAGCTTGTTTATATAGACTAGCTTTTGAACCGATGAGCCATTTATCACTTAGAAAGCCATGAAAGGACAGAACAGCACCCAGCAATTAAAACTTGCAAAGTGACCTTGTGACAGTGAAAGACCCACCCTCCTCCGAAGCAACAGTAAAGCAATTGTTTTTAAATCAGTTAGAACTGGAAAGATAATTTGTTGGTTTGTTCAATCATATATCTTGGCCTTGGAGTGACTGGAAAGTACTGCTGCACACAGAAGGGCATACCAATGCAGGTTCACTGCTGCATGCCACAGAAGATAGCAGTGAAGTTCTAAGAGATACTGGATCTAAAGAACAATGCACAAAGAGTCAATAATATTTTATACTAAAACAGCAAATTAAAAACAAGGATTTATGTAGGTGTTTTCACAGGCAAAGATCAAAGCATCCACCTGATATCCCAATCGACCTCCACTTTTTCATTCTAATATTCGAAATGCTCACTCACTGCTGCAGCCTCTCATTTATCCTCCGAGACTCCACTCTGGGGAAGAAGCACGTCTCTTATTTACCTGTCACCCCAAAATAATATAGATGGGCATTGTTCCCACAGTCTTGAGATTTTTCCTAGGTTCAACTAAAGCATGTTTAGAGTGGAAAAAAAAGGCTCGTCACCTTTGGATGAAGAAGCAGAGAACATGAGAAGAGCACAAGGATACTGCTAGGATACGCAGAGAGAAAATTAGAAATGCAAAAACTCAGCTAGAACTTAATCTGGCCACAGCTGTAAAAGATAAAACCAGTTTTTACAAATACACTTGCAACAAAAGGAGGGCCAAGGAGAACCTCCAACCCTTTACTAGATGTGGTAGGGAACGTTACTACAAAGGATGAGGAAAAGGCAGATATTCAATGCCTATTTACACTTGTCTTTAATAGCCAGGAGAGTAGTAGGCCCCTAAGCTGGAAACAGGAGCTGGAATGGAGAGCAGAATAAAGCCACCTAATTCAGGAGGAAACAATTAGCAATTTGCTACTCCACCTAAACTGTTACAGGTCCATGGGGCTAGATGGGATCCACCCCAGGGTACAGAGGGAGCAGTCAGAAGTGATTGCCAAGCTGGTTTTGGTCATTTATCAGCAGTCCTGGTCACCTGGAGAGGTCCCAGAGGATTGCAGGCTTCCCAAGGTAACATCTGTCTTTAAAAGTCAGACCAGTTATCTTTGGGGTACCCTACCCCCAACCTAGAAGTCTTGTTTTCAAGGTACAGAAGTACAGGAAGTAATAGAAAAATGAAATTTCATAAACATCTCTGATGAGCACCTCGAGTATTGAAACTACTGTCGTCAAACCAGACTGATGCATTAGTTCCACAAAAACAAGGTCAACTATCCCACTAGTTGTATGGCTTTGTTGTTCTCTTTTTTATGTTTTAATTTAAAAAAAAATTAAAATGTTTTGTTACTTTTATACGTTAACTACGTTATATATTTTATGAGGGCTGCTCTGAAAATAATGCCTCCTATTTTATTACATTGGTCCAAAACATCAGAGGCGGATGGTGGTGGTATGGCAGAAGAGGTTGAACCTTCCCACCAATACTCAATTAACATGCTGTTGCTGTGCAACAGATGGCAGCAGAGGGGCAGTCTGACAAAATGCCACCTGGCAGAGAAGAAAGTATTTGGCAAAAGCGTGTCATTGAATTCCTCCATGGGAAAAAAATGGCATCCATTGATATTCATTAATGCTTGCTGAATGTTTATGGAGACCAAATAGTGGATGTGAGCAAAGTGAGGTGGTGGGTGGTGCATTTCAACATGGGCTACAGCAACAGTGTGTTACCTTCACTGGTGCAGGTTTTATGAGCGTGGCATGCAGGCCCTTGTTCATTGCTGATTAAAATGCAGAGTTAATGGTGGTGACTATGTTAAAAAATGGTGTTTTGTAGCTGAGAATTTGCTCTATCCAACAGTGTAATTCTGCTCAGTGTAGCTGTTGAGGTTTCCAAGGAAATAAACAGAAGGCATTATTTTCTGAACAGCCTACATAGATGTGGCCCAAGACCATCCTTATTCAGTCAGTGCAGCCCAGGCAAGCCAAAAGGCTGGGTACCCGTGGGTTAGGGAGGATAGTAAAGAAACAAACAAATTGGCCCATCACATCTTTTCTTCAGACAAATGGAACTTTAGGAATATGAAGATAGATTTCCAAACTCACAGTTCAGATATGTGAAACAAAGAAACAGGGATAATTTGAGTATTTTAAAGTGGAGTGGAGATAATATATGTAAAAACAAAACAAACAAACAAAAAAAATTAGGAAAATAGCACTGGAGTAGAAGGAACAAGCCTCTCTAATGCTGGAAAATATGTCGGACATGGCCACACTGCTCATTTAAGCTATCTGATATTTGCCAGATATTGCTTAAAGATTAACCATCTCAATACAGTGATACTAGATCTGCACAACAAGAATGCAGTACTATTTTAAGAGATTAAAGAAAAGCACAAAAATGCTCACAAGATATTCTTGCTCGCAAAAATTCAAATAGTCATTGGAAAAGGAGATAAACACTGAAGTCTCACAACTACAGCCTTAAGGAAACTAAAAGGAAAAGAAAAATTAGAAGAAGCTTTGCAAACTGACTGATTTGAAAGACATTATATTTATGTGCTCAGCCTGGCTTTAATTCACACTCAGGAGCTACCCAGGATTTTTATTAATCAAATTAATTTACTATTCAATTAAAAAGCAAAAATGAATGTGAAAGCTTTATAGCACTACATCAGTAATGCACATGCTCAGGTATGCATGCACATCCCCTTCTCAATTTAAAAAACAATGAACTATCTTTTCACAGGTAACATATGTCTCAAGAAATCTTCTTTATTTACTTTGGAAAGAAGTTAGATGTAAGAAATTTGTTTAGTGGAAGAGTGAGAGGAAATCAGAACACAGCTTTCACGAATGGAGATAACAGTACGTGCCTTTTTCATGCTGCTCAGTTCTCTCAGTATTAATTGACTCAGGATGATATGATTCTGAGCAGTGAGCACAAGCTAGCTAAACATAATTAACGTATACTATTTATCCTCAGCTTCTCCCATCATTATGCTTTTCTACCTACAGAAGGTAACACCTCCAATTGTTTAATAATGCATAGATCCTTCCATCCCAGACCATCTTGGAAATACCACCAAAATTTCTGAGAGGCTAGAGGGCTAGAGGGAAGGGAAAACTGGTGTCATATGTTTGTGGAGCCAAGGCTATAGCAATGATGGTAGCAGATCTATCATAAACCATGTTCTGCTGCTTGGACATTACCTTGGGTACTTTCATGCTCCCTGCTGCTGCTATAGGTTTGGTAAAAGTGGTTTTCATATGATTTCCCATAACAAATACAACCCCATACTGTGCTGATGGAAAACTCCTTTCCATCACTGCCTGCCCCACCAGGGACAGATGGTCTGCCTGCTTTGCTGACAGCTTCTGAGCAGACGTCATACATATTTGATCTCTGTTACAATCCCAGCATATTGAAATGTATATATATACACGTATACTAGCAGTGTACATACATACACACACATATAAATTTAAGTCTGAACACTGTTTTCAAGTAGGAGTTGCCTCTGCCAAACAGTGTTATCCATCCTTTTCAGCAGACAATGCATGGTCCATGCTGTATACTTCACACAAAATACAACTCAATACCTGTGAGGACATAGCATATTTGTGTGGGCAAATCTCGATGAGCAACCAAGCCTCCTTCTTGGAGGAGGGATAGGGAATCATTCAGGTTGTGGGGACTGAAGTAGATGAATTAATAATAATCCTGGCCTTCCTCTAACGCAACTACTGGTCCAATCAGAGCCACAGCCTTTTAGGCCAAGTTTATCAGTTACAGCCTCTTAAGTGTCAGGAGCTTGCAATATCCCACAGGTTCACTTGCACTAACTCTTCCCAATAACAATTAACTTTAAAAGCCCATGACTGCTAGGTGAGGTCTGCAATCCTAATTCTGGGGCTGTGAGTTACAACACCAATAAGGAAACTGGGATAATCATAAACTCACTCTGAGAGCAAAATCTGATTGGGCAGATTCCTCTTGAAGACAAAATCAGAGGAGGAGAAAGTGGAAAAAAATGTTTGGTTGGAGTTTGTTTTCTGATAGAAGCTTGCAAGCCTGGTTTGGTAAATCAGAGCTACAGAGAGGTTAGATGGGAATTTAATCATGATTGACACATAAATGACAGTCTCTTTAGGGAAAAGTGACACATCATCTGAACTCACGTATTATGTCATACCAAGAATACTAGATCCACTTTGAACATATGTATGTATGCAAATAACATTGGAAAATGTTACTAACATAAAAACTTTTCGTAAAAATGAGTTTTAAGAAGGAGTTTTCCAGATACTTGTCTACATCTCACTGATTAAAAAGTTCAGAGAGCTTTTAGGACCCAGATAACTTGATAACAGAATAATTTTGCTTGGAAGGGAATTTTGGAGATCACCTGGTCCAACAGCTTGCTCAAAGCAGTGCTCTCATTGAAGTTTGAGCAGGTTGCTCAAGACCTTGTCTGAGGTGTTTCTGAGTATTCCCAAGAACAGACACTCCCCATCTTCTCTGATCATCATGGTTATGAATCTCCATATATCTCACTGAAATTTTCCTTCCTACCCCTTGTGTCCAATGTCTTTCATCCTTTCCATCACCACCTCTGAAAGAGAGTTTGTATCTGTCTTTATAACCTTCATTAGCTAAAATCAGCAATACTAGCCCTGCTCAGCCCTCTTTTCTCCCAGCTGAACAAATCTACCTTTCTCACCTAGAAAATGCTCTAGAAGATCCATGAGCTTGCTGAATATGTTCAGCTGTAACAGCAGCTCATATACCTCAGGACTGAGCCCAAAATAAGTTTCTTAGAATCACAGAATCCTTAGTGCTGGAAGGAGCTTTTATAGGTTCTCTAGTCCAACTCCACTGCAGGGAAAAGGGACAAGCACAGCTAAATCAAGCTATAAAGTGTTACCACACAATTCTTGAGCAAAGCACAAGTGAACTCAGAGATTCAGCTGTCCAGTCTCTGCTCTGAATACTGTTTATGAATGTTAAACCAAATAAACTTACAATGAAATGTTCAAATTGTTCATTTGGGTAGGGCCCAAAATATCCTGCTCTTAAGCCAAAGTCTCTAACCTTGAGTAAACATCCTACTTGCTAAGCCACTTTGTGCTAAGCACAAAAAAGAGGAGAGATGGTACTGTGGATACATTCTGATGGAGATCATTCTCCATACATGTTATAAATGGTTTTCACAAGCTTAAGCTCAGTTGCCAGGCTCTATTGCAATCATAAGGTACCAGAACAGTTGGAACTCCATTTTCTCCAGTTCCAGCACAGCTCAGTAACTACAAACCACCAACAGAGAGAACAGAGAAACAAATTAAGAGCGTACAATTGGACAGGCATTTGTTGAAACTTTTAAGTCCAGAGAAATACCATTTTCCCAATTGTGTACTTATTTTCCTGAGATAATTTGTTCTGAATTGCGAAAGGATAATAAAAAGTCAAGTTTATATTTTTTATTAAGAAACAGATGAAGAGTAAAACTGGGCAAAGAAAGAAAATACAAATGGAGAGAGCATCCAAGAAATGAACCGGTACGGCTTGGATACTGCATATATATGTGCAGACATTTACATGTTCTGTAAGCATATGTATATACTCATGCGAATGATACCTTTCAGATATGAAGCCAAGACAGTGTATGTGAAGATAGGATACACTTTAAAATTGCAAACCTGAAGCTTCCAGGTTTCATTTACCAACATCTCCTTATTTGTGATTTATTCCTGAAGACTAAATTAAGTTTTTAAGTAAACAGTTGCACTGTAACGAGCTAATCTGGGAAATATGTAACCCATTTCTCACTCTTAGAGATAGGGAAAATATTCAATTAGTATTCTGTCCATGTTAATTTTTAATTTAAAGCCTTTAACCAAAGTACAATGGACTTTTGACATATAAATATTAAAAATTAAATTTCCTGAGTTCATTATCTGATAATTAGAACTAAATAACATCTTAACTGAGAGACAAACCCCACGCAAAGCAAGTCAGTTCCATTTAAGATTCCATTAGAAAAGTGTTTGAGCTAGTATGTAATGGACCATAAAATTTAATTTGGAAATGATATTACCAAAAATGATGGAATGATACCAGTCACAAAAGGACATGTAGGCAGCCCTCATCTTTTCATTTGGCATGATGTTCTTCTATTGATTGTGTAGAATTAGAAAGGAATTACTTAATATAGCACAGAATAACATATGTAGGTTTTTTTCCTTTTCTCTAGCTCCTTGGTATTTAAAAGTCAGAATTGACCAGTGTAGCTCCATGTAATTACAAAGATTTCCTTATCTTAGCCTATTTGCTGAAGTCATCCTAAAGAAAGGGTCCCCTAATCCATTGGCTGTCTCATATCTCATTTACATTGGTGGTAATCCCCATCCTATCTCAGCATTTAGGTAATGACTTTGGGATTAAATTGCACTTCTTGCAATTCTTTACTTTCAAATCTCTACAACATATCAGTGGGGCCCGGCTGAATAGGCCTGTCAGAGGCCTGGTAATGCAGCTGGGGAGGTAAGGCCTCTGACTTTAAAGTGAAATTAACTTTCTTCATAAAAGGGTTTAAGAAAAGAAAACCTTGACTCCGTGCTGCAAAGCATTTTAGGATGTTATTAAAAGATGCCAGGATTAAGTTATATTAAGCTTTCTGAACCAGTTCATTTAGGTACTTTGGTTGCATTTATAACTCAGGTGGTTTTAGTAAGTCCTTTTGAGGTAGCTATCAGTCTGCAGTGTCAGGTGTCTCTTAAATTTTGCCTTCAATTTGGGCTATGACTGTTCTGAATCATTAGGATCACATCTTTTAATTTAATTTATCACATTCACTGAGCAAAACACTGCTGCTTGTTATAGCCTTGTATCATAAACTAAAATAATTAATTGAAAAAATATTAACTTAGGCCCAAGGTCAACAAGATTCCTGATCACATTTCTTATTTTTAGATAGTGAATAATTTTATTCAAATCAGAAAACAACAGATGTATTTTTTAAAACCACTTCTCTGAGTATGAAATCAAATGTTTACATTACCCTGTGTATTTCAGAGGCAGCATTAACAAACAGTACAGGCAATCACTAAGCAGTAATGTGCCAGCAGGACAAAGAAGAAAGGTTAGGAAAGGAATTTAATTGGAAACCTTTCTGGCAGAAATAATTAAACTTATCCTTGTTTACAGTTATGGTACTTTTACAACAGTTTGTACTGCCTGTGTAAAGAGGCCTCTGAAACAGGGAAGAGTCACAGATTCACTGCTGTAAACAAGGCTGAATAGCCCCCATCCCACAGAATCCCTAGCCCAGCAATGTGGTAGCTTAACCCTCTGTGCTTATAAGGAGCTGGCATAAGCCATGCAAAAGAAATCATGCCCTCCCTGCAATGCCATTATTTATTCAGAAAAGAGAGAGGCCTTGCCATCTTCCCATCCCCGTTCATAACAGGGCTACGTACACCAGAGGAAGGTAGTTACTCACTTTGAAGGGAAGCTGCATGGTCTAATGGTTACCAGAATCTGCAGTTGTAGATCAGGAGATGAGCAAGACACTGAGAGCAAAATTATCAGACCATTGGTGGTGTGCAAGTGGAATGCAAGATCATTAATGCTGAGCTAACTTTGTGCTTCCAAGACATCAAAGATATGTGAACATCAACTCCTCATACAAAACAATTTGAGTTTTTATCTTTAGTTGTTTTTCGAAGAGCACCTTCTTTAACTCACACAAAGATTGTTTCCCATTGTGAAACAAAGGCAGTAGAAAGCTTACCTTACTGGCTGTTTTAAAGCCAAGTTCATATACGTTTGCAAGAGCACTGAACATTTGTAAGTGATGTGCAAATGTTTCACGAATACTAGAAAGTTTGTTCTTCAAAGATACACTTAGGAAAATACATAAAGGCAACAATAGTTTCTACTACAAACCATGTAGATAGGCAGAAAACATCAAGCACACAACAGCTCAAGTGTACTACCCTATGAGAAGTTAGCCCATTTCATGCATCTCCTTGCAGCCTTTTTCATGCGCTTGGCTGTGCGGTTCAGCGTGGTTGTATCCAATGATGAGTGATAATTGGAAGCCCTCCTCCTGCCATTCTCCAGAATAATAAGGAAATTAATTCTTGTACACTGCACATTGCATACACCAAGTGAAGTTGACCCTATCAATTTACATACACTATAGGGGCCTGCTATCACACTCCAGCCAGCAAACAGCTTCTCTTATCTAGGAAAGACCCTCATTTGTTATTCCTTGCTGAATACACCCACTTCCATTATTTCTGTAATTCTGTGCAATAATAGACCTTACCCTAATGAAACCTGCATTATGAGAAGGTTATAGTTCTGACCCAAAGACGATTAGCTCTGTGCTCTCTTATTGCTACATATGTAATTGTATAATTGATTTTAAAATTTACTTTTGTGTCCCCAAACCATAAAGTGAGCAGCCCATTAAGAGGGAGAAGTATAATTAATATATCTATTAAAATGAGGTGGTATATTATTGCAATTTTAAGATTATGTGGATAAGTGTACGCATAAAAATCAGGAAGAAATATAAAAGTTGTATATTTTCAGTGCACAATAAACAGCTCTGCAAGATGCACCTAACAGGTAGAAATCCAATTTCATACACAACTCCCCAGAGCCAGGCAGGTAGAGAGGTAGAGTGTTCTACTAGCCTGAGCCTTTGAGAGTCCACCCCAGTGAAGCCACCTTTTCAATCTCTGTATGTGTGCTTGACTATGCACCTAACACAGCATAGTTCCTCTAAGTCAATAGATAGAATTTACTGAAATAAATAAATAAATGAAAACATACATAACTAGCACCATAAGTCTTTTAATTCAAAAGAATTCTGCCCTCATTTATTCCTCATCCTTACTATCGGTTCAGTCAGCTGACAGTTCCCATCACCTAAAGCAATCTGAGGCACACAGATCCCTACATCATTTTAAGCATTGAGGCAAATTATATTCTCAGTTCAAGCACTGTACTGCATTAAAGACTCTACAAGCCCACCATGAAATCTGGGCTTCTACCATACAATAGTCCCTACAATCACTTGCAAAGTAGCAGCCTAGACTAAACTGAGGCCTTCTAAAGCCTAGACAGGCTTTGCACTAAGAGCTAACACAGTAACAGGAAAGAGGAACCTAGCAGTAGGGAGGTGAAAGAGAAAAGACCTGCTGGCAAAGCCTGCCAGTGTCCACCTCAGCATTAAACCCAAGTGATCTACACAAGGAACTCCAGATGATTAGGACACAATGCTCAGATATGACATAAGGGATTGGATTAGGCAGCTGGCCTAGATGCTGTTCCTGTGAATTTGTTTGGTACTACAAATATCATTAGGGATCACAGAATCATTGGATGGCTTGGGTTGGAAGGGATCTCAGAGATCATCTACTTCCAATCCCCCTGCCATGGGCAGGGTTGCAGACCACTAAACTAGGCACCAGCTCAGGATGCCCAGTACTCCATCCAACCTGGCCTTGAACACACAGAGGGACAGGGAAGCATCCACAACTTCTCTGGACAGCCTATGCCAGGGCCTCAACCACCCTCTCAGTGAAAAACTTCACCTGACATCTAATACAAATCTCCTCTCTTTTAGTTTAAAACCATTTCCCCTTGTCCTATCACTATACACCTGTGTAAAAAGATGATTTCCCTCCTGCTTATAATCTCCCTTTGAATATTGGAGGGCTATAATAAGGTCTCCCTGGAGTTTTTTGTTCTCCAGACTGAACAAGACAATCTCACTCAGCCCACCTCCATATGAAAGGTGCTCCAGCCCTCTGTTCCCTCTCGTGGCCTCCTCTGGACCTGCTTGAACAGCTCCACATCTTTGCTGATGCTGGCATCCATCACAAGTTCCTGCATCCCTTCTGTAACAGCAACCTAGCACCTCACATCTGAAATGCTGTAGCAAAACATCCAAGGCCCTTTGCAGCAGGGGTTCACTTTCTGCAGCCAAAACATAAGCATCTAGTGTTGTTTCAGATGCCCTGTGTGCTCTCCAGATGCTGTTATGGATGGGTGCAGGTGTCTCACAGGTCTTGTATCACAGATGGCAGTTTCTTAGGGCTTTCCTGAGGCTGCCTGAAATAGCTCCAGTACTTGGGGTCAGCTGTGTCAAGACTCGAGCGAATTTCTGACAATAGCAGTGAGCTTCTGTCAAGGAGGTTATTGGCTCTGAGGGTGACATTGGGGAACACACTGTGTGCACTCAGTCTGCACTTAGCCTGCTCTGGAGATGGAGACCATTCCAATAAATCTCAATGTCCAACACATAGAAAAGAAAACCTGTGCTTCTTAAATCAATGGGATTGTTTCCAGTAATTTCTGCCTCACTTGGTTCTGATTTAAATATATATTTAGGAATCAGGGCTTTTCCCCATCTTTAGACAAGTTAGTATTCCTACTCAGGATTACTAATTATCAGAGAGCCATTTTAAATGGACATGCCTCTACTGAATTGGATTTGTGAGATAAGTTAAGGAAAAGGCAGTTGTGTAATTTGCACACAAAGTGGTTGGAATTGATCTAAAACAAACCTTTAACTTTCAAACTGGTTTAAATGGGGAAAAGACCATTGGATAATTACATCATTTAACACATTGATTGTCTAAAAGTCAATTCTAATGATTTCAGAAATAGAGGGCATTGTGCTATCCTCATTTTTAAGGAAAGATTTTTGTTCAGTGTAGAGGGGTAAATGGTGAATTTTTTAAAAGAGACAATATGGAAGAGCTGAAGAAAACAAAAGTTTCATTATGCCAAACAAGGCTTATTTCACAAAAGCTAAAAAAATCAATGGGACACTATTAAATTGGGTACGTATTCCTTTCCAGTACAACAAAGTAAAAGTAACTTAAATGATCAGTGTATATTCAGAATACATAATTAAAATGGTAGCTTGTATCATTAGTCTGATGACATCTACATTTACTTAAAAGTTATGTATCCTCTCTGTTATATTTGATTATTCTAATCCAACCATTAATTAAAAGGTACAGCACTCAAAACCCTGAGATTAAATTTTCTCATATTTTTTTTCTAGTTCTTCTGCAATAAAGTATTTTTCTACCAACAAGAATACGTGTGAAAGTGTCACAAGGTCATTAACAATCGTATTTAATATTTATGTACAACTTCACAGGTGGGGAAACTCTCTTCCTTTTATTCATATGCAAAACAGAAAATTGAATTATAGCCCCAGACCTCAAGACATTTAGAACACTATAATAGAAGTTGCATTTGTTTAGCTGAGGGAAGGCTCTCGAATCAATTTAGTCATAACACCAAAAATCCACATGGACAATCTTATATCAGTTTGAATTATGGAATCATAGCATCACCAAAGTGAGAAAAGACCTCCAAGATCATCCAGTCCAACCATACACCTACCACCAAAATTCACTCACTAATGCCATGTCCCTTAGCACAACATCTAAGATGTTTCTTGAATACCTCCAGGTATGGTGACTCAACCACGTTCTGGGCTGCCTATTCCACTATCTGACTACTCTTTAGGAGAAGAATTTTTTTCCTAATATCCAACCTGAATCTGCCCTGCCACAACTTGAGGCCATTCCCTCTAGTCTTATCGCTAGTTATGTGGGAGAAGAGGCCAAAACTCACCTTGTCACAACCTCCTTTCAGGTAGCTGTAGAGATCAATAAGGTCTCCGCTGAGCATCATCGAGACTGAAGACACCCAGATCCCTCAGCTGCTCCTCATAAGACTTGTGCTCCAGACCCCCCCACCAGATTCATTGCCCATCTCTGGACATTCTCTAGAGCCTCGATGTCTTTCTTGTAGTGAGGGACCCAAAACTGAACATAGTACTCAAAGTGCAGCCTCACCAGAGCTGAGTACAGGGGGACAATCACTTCCCTGCTCCTGCTGGTAACAGTAGTTCTGATACAAGCCATGGTGACACTGACCTTCTTGGCTGCCTGGGTACACTGTTGGCTCATGTTCAGCCGAGCATCAGCCAATACCCCAGAATCCCTTTCCTCCATGCAGCTTTCCAGCCACTCTGCCCCAAGCCTGGAGTGTTGCATGGGGTTGTTGTGGCCAAAGTGCAGGACTCAGCACTTAGTCTAGTTGAACTTAATCCCACTGGCCACAGCCATGCAATCTAGCCTGTCCAAATCCCTCTGAAGGGTCTTCCTACCCCGAGGCAGATCAACATTTCCTCCCACCTGGGTGTCACCTGCAAATACACTAATGATGCACTCAATCCCCTTGATCAGGTGATCAATAAAGATATTAGACAGGACAGGCCCCAACACTGACCCTTGGGGAACACCACTCATGACTGGTCACCAGCTGAATTTCACTCCATTCACCACTGCTCTCTGGGCCCAGCCATTCAGTTGTTTTTTCACTCAGCAAAGAATATACCTGTCTAAGTGATAAACTGCCATCTTCTCTAGGAGAGTGCTGTGGGAGACAGTGTAAAAGGTTTTGCTGAACTCTTAGTAGACTACATCAACAGATTTTCCCTCATCTACCATGACAACTAGTGACAGTCCTGGTGAAGTAGGAAGTTGCCAACTGTTTCCTCCTGAATTAGGGGGTATTATTCTGCTCTCCATCTCAGACTTCCAGGTCAAGGGGTACCCCAAGGAAAATTGATCTGACTTTTAAAGAAAGATGTAAAGAAGGCATTGAGAAGCTCAGCCTTTTCCTCAGTGGTCAGGTTCCCCACCACATCCAGTAAAGGATGGAAATTCGTGTTAGTCCTCCTCTTACTGTTAATATACTTGTAAAAAAGTTTCTTGTTCTCTTTTATTACAGTGGCCAGGTTGAGTTCAAGCTTGGCTTTTGTTTTTCTAATTTTCTCCCTGCATATCCTAACAACTTCTTTGTACTCTCCGTTCCTTTGTTGCCCATCCCTTCTTGAACAGGATGTAGACTCTTTTTTCTCCTGGAGCCCCAGAAAAAGTTCCATGTTCATCCACACTGGTCTTCCTTGCCAGCTCATCTTATGGCACAGGGGGACAGCCTGCTCCTGTACCTATAAGACTCCCCTATTGAGGAGCATCCAGACTTCCTGGACCCCTTTACCCTTCAGGACTGAATCCCAAGGAATCCTCTTTACCAGTGTCCTGAATAGATCCAAGTCTGCCCTCTGAAGTCCAAAATAGCAGTTTGGCTGACCTCCTTCCTAACTTCACCAAGAATAGAGATCTTTACATTTCGTGATCACTCTGCCCAAGACAACTCCTGACCTTCACCAGTTCTTCTCTGTTTGTGACCAGCAGGTCTAGCAGAGCACCTCCTCTGGTAGGCTCTCTTACCACTTGCATCAGGAAGTTATCTTCCACATACTCTAGAAACCTCCTACTTGTTTCTTCTGCTCTGTATTATGTTTCTAGTATATATCAAGAAATTTGAAGTTCCCCATGAGAACAGTGTCTGGCGATTGAGCAGCTTCTGCCAGCTCCTTGTAGAACACCTCATCCATCTCTTCATCCTGCTTAGGCAGTCTATAACAGACTCCCACCAGGATGTCAGTCTTGTTGGCCCTCCCACTGATCCTTTCTCAGACTCAACTTTATCATTGCCAGCCCGAGGCTTAACAACATTGAAATACTGAGAGAGCCACACCACTACCCCTCCTTCCTTGCCTAACCCTTCTGAAGAACTTAAAGCCATCCACAGCAGCACTCCAGTTGTGAGAGACACCCCACCCTATTTCAGTAATAGCAGCTAAGCCATAGTTTGCCTGCTGCAGGATGGGTTCCAGCTCCTCTGGTTTGCTGCCCATGCTGCGTGCATTGGTCTAGACATACTTTAGCTGAGCCTAGTTAATTTCAGTTTGGATTAATTCAGAAATAAATTTATTTAAGCTGAAACAATATAGGCAAATCTTACATTTGTATAACAGTATGCACAAAGACATTTGCAACAGTGTGAGCAAATCAATGTAGAATGTAACTTCAGATTCTACCTACATCTAGAGGGCTTCACCAGTACAGAAACACTGACAGCTCTGTCCTTCCAATGTAGCTGTACGGATTCCAGAGGAATTTTATTTCTAAATATTACAGTAATTTTATTACCACTGACTAATAATTGATGCCAGCTTATGTTCAGTTTTTCTTGTGTACAAATTCCTGCTTATTTAGTTAAATTTGCCTGTATACCTCAAATTCTGATGGGCACACCTCATCATACAAAACTCACGAAAGTCTACATGGTAGATTAGGCCTTAAGCTCATGTGACATGTAAAACCAAGAAGGTGTCTGCATTTACTTCCCGTGTAAGGTCCCTAAGAATTGCCCCAAAATTCTGGAGATGAAATTCAAGACATTGGACATCATAATAGAGATCAAACTTCTGAGGAATAAGAGGTTGACACAAATATTAGTTGAAGGAATTCAGAACCTGACTAACCAATTTTAGAGGTATTACTGCATTTAAAGTTCAGAAATCCTGTATTTCTCAAATGCCTTTTGGGCATTGTAAAATTTGAGTTTCCCTCAAGCTGGGTCTGATGTAAGTGGATAGAGGCTGTTTTATACAATAGGTGAAATCAGCACTGCAGATTTGCAGCTTGCAATGGTCACACAGTCTTCTCAGAGCATGTGTATGAGTGATTCACTGGTGGACAAGATTCTTCCAGTCTTTCTTGGATGAAATAGCACCTTATTACAAGAACAGGAGAAATGACATCAGTGAAATCCATAGCACAAAGGGTCTTTCTAGGAATAAAAAGGAACATGTGACCTTGGGTTGTTTTTCTGCTAGGACGGCAGGTTTTTTGCAGCCTAAATATGTGCCAGTTCACTGGGGGGGAAAAATGAGTCTTCACAAACTACATCCTCTCTATGCCTACACATATTCAGACAAGCAGCCAGCTATTACCAAACTGACACGAATGCCTGTAGGCAATAGAAATAGCTGTTTTGAATCAAGGAAGGCTTTGTCAGAGTTTGGTTAGACATTAATGTCTTTAGGTACTGGAAATATTTAAAAATAAATAAATAAATAAATTCACCTTGTACTTTCAGAACATGAGCCTATCATGCTTAATGCTTTCTTTTGAATGGAAATAAGGCCTTGTCAAAAATCCAGTTCTCTTGACAGAAAATGAATCAAAGCTGTCCGTTTCTAATTTGGCAGTGAGATCTGACCTCACTGAAGCAACCACACACACACACACACACACACACACACAAATAAAGGGGAAGTAGGAGATTCTCTTCTTCACTTTTTAAAATCTTATTTCTCCTTTTGCTCACCTCTCTGTACCAGACATGTAAGGGTGAGGGTTTCCTGTTGCTCTGACAATGTAGGCATTAGGCATTTGACCCAGAAATGGACTTCTCTGTTGCTCACCTTGCCAACTTATTTGTTTGATGCAAAAATAAGAAAACTAAATTTAGCTCTCCTAAAAATATCTGCAAGGAAGACTGTGATGAGGCACAGTAGAAAACAGGGAAGATGTGCCATACAATAAGAATTCTATGGATTTCCTGGATAAATAGCATAGAAAACGAACCCTTTTGTGACATTCTTTGCAATAGCCAACAGTACTGGTGTCCCATGCCACTAAAAATCTTCCTTTACTGCAGGTTCATTGCCATTTTCAAGGGAACATATATAAGGGAGCAGTGTGAGGCTCCGTACCAATGAAGTGGGTGGAGAAATGAAATTGACATACTCTGAGCTCAGCTATTGCTTGTAGCAAGGGTCAAAGGCTTTACTCAAAGGTACCAACTGTTCTCCATGCTTCAGAGAACATCACTCAAACTGTACAAAAAAAATATGACAGTGGACCATTTTTCCTGATGGAGCTCAGGATCCCAGATGAGGTACTGAGAAGAGCTTTGAAAAAGTTTTCCATCATAATACATAGAAGTTCATGGAAAAAGAAGAAAAAAGAAAAAAGAAAAAAAAACGAAAAAAAAACCTAAACACATTATGGTACAATAAACTTAAGACCTACAAGACATTCAGACAGCAGAATTTTGGTACTGTTGGTCATTAGCAACTGGAAAGCCTTTTCCAAGGACTGGGCAGCAGCAGCAGCAGCAAATTTCAATGAGTTCAAGTCTCTGCACTTGCTGACAGGTGCCTAGCACTAACCTTCGGGTTTTTACTACTTCGACCACCTGCAAACCTTACTAGTTCAGCTTTCCTCCTCAAGTTCTGGAAGTGCACCCACCCACAATTTATCTCATTTTATAAAACAAGAAGACATTTACCCATGTCCTCCCTATTTCACTTCAACCTGGAAAATTCAAGCAGCGTGGCAAGGAAGTGAGTAGTGATGCTCCAGCCATACTCTATCAACACTGAAATGCCAGTAGGAAACATATTTGCAGAAATGACAGCTCTATCTGAATACTGACAGATCTTGTCTCATGGATGTGGCCAATGAAACAACCAAACAGAAGGGAAAAGGGTAAGTTTTAAGCAACACAGAGCAAACAGCAAATGCTACAGAGAAGGTGTTATCCTTTTTGTACCAAATAACAAATGGAGACCGCAGAAATTTTGCATTCTTCATCTTATCAACATGGAAAAATACAGACAGCCACCGCTATTACACATCATGTTAAAGGAAGGCAAGAAGACATATAGTCATTCTGAAATTCATCAGATAACTTCAACAAATCACATATCAGAATATTTTTAAAAGTGAGTTTTTTGGGAACTGTTCCTTTTGCTTGTTAAGACACAGAAAACAATATATATGAAATAGACCCTGATGCTTAATCATGTAGACAAAACCGAGGAAGAGTATTCTGTTTAGAAGTTACGGTTGCAGCTTGCCAGTGTATTTTTAGGAGTTAATTTGTTACAAAATGTCCCATCAAACGATATCATGAAAAAGATAGAGAAGCATGCATAGTGCTCAGTAACCAAAAAGATTATGAAGAATTCGGAAAGCTGAGTGATTTAGAAAGAACTAAATTGTTTTAACAGCAAAAAAGTTGAGATGGTGCTATGATGGAATCCCCCTATCAATGCCTGGCCATTGATTACTTCTAACAGCAGTTATATGGTAGTAGAATGGCTACTGTTTCAGGCCATGAGAAAACCCAGACCCTTAATTTTAATTAGTTCAACGCACGCTAACTCTGCTGGCTTGATCATCTCAAGGTATTTTCTTTGGCTATGGAATACTATAGATAATTGTACCTGGCCTGCCATGGGTCAATGTGTCCCTGCCATTTTGAGTGCAGAGATCTTTCCCAGGCCTATCCATGGAAATGTTTCTCTCTTAGCAAAGAAGGATAAGAAAAACAGCAAGAAATGTTTGGGAGAGAAAGAGAAGGAAAAGAAAAGGGAAAACACATCTCAGAGATTCTAACCTGAGGCCTGACATGGTCTAACATACACTTGCTCTTTTTGGAACAGACACAAAACTTGAGCAGTGCAAGTTCCATTGTTGTTTTTGGTGCATGAACTGAAGGAAATCAAACTGTTGAACTGCTTTACTACTATCAAGAAAACTTTGCTTTAGAAGGCAATCCCAATGCCTGTTTGCATTCCCTGAGAAAGCTCCAGAAACAGTAGCTGCTGGAGCAGTGGCAAAGTTAAAGCAGCTCCTGATAAGAACAATAGACAGAATCACTTGGTTTCCAGCTCTCAATACTTGTTGCTGGGTAGGCTGAAGGGAGCCATTTGCTACTTCATGCCCAAAACACCACTCTGATCAATGCAGTTTGGTATTAGATTCTCATGCTTGACTAAGTTATTGCAAAATCAAGCCCTAGAAGCTTAAAAGTGCAAACATTATTAGATAGATAAGAATAAAACACACACACACAAAGAACATTGCACCGTTCCTTCCTAGAAACACCTTTGCCACTTCTCTCTGATAGACAACCTAAGTACCACAAACCTATTAATTGGCTCCATCAGTTAATCCTGGTTGTGGAGTCCCAGGTCACACCCAGGAGCTCTTGATGAGCACTTGTACACCTGAGCAGTCTCAGCAGGGTTAAGGAAGGCCTCCCAGCCCTTCAGTGAGGGTAAGATGTTGACCAGCCCTGCAAGCTGCTCGTGGCATTCTGGTATACGCTGGTGTACAATTAGAGTAATATTTCTCACAAGGAGATTTGCTGAGAGCCTGATCAAATGATTTCAAACATTTCCACTCAGAGCTCAGTGTTACTAAAAACAGTAGCCAAAGAAAGTATTATTATTTAGTAGTTACTTTCTGCAACCTACCTTCCCTTGCTTTTTGTTTGCCAGCTCTTTGAAAGCAATTGTGCTGTTCAGGGGCAATTCCCCCACCACTTCCTCCCCCCTCAGGGCTTGCATACGCTTGACATTACTTGCAAAACTGACTAACAGGGTGTTCACTTTTACCAGGCCATTAATTGATAACACTTAATTAATCTGCCGTGTGAGAGATCAAATGAAGATTGTGTCCCACAACCAGCAACATATATTGACTTTGTTATTCCAATTACGTGTCTGACCAGAACAGCCCTTTAGTATAAGACTTAACCTTTGAATCACCCTCAGCGCAGAACTAGATCAGCTGCTAGGGATCTGACCTGAAAAAGACCTTGACACCACCCGAGCTCTGTGTGTGCTCGAAAATGTTCCACCTTGTGCCTGTCATCACCAGGGTTTCTGTTGTTGTTTGTAATTAGGTTTGTGTGCTGGACACGATTCTCCCATAAGAGGCTGATAATTAGTAGGAAGCTCTGATTAGAATCCACTGTTTCACATTGGCACACATTTTTTATAAATTTATATTTTGGTTTTCTGTTTTTTTTTTTTTTTTTCTTTGAAGAATACCCAGAAAAGAGCAATTAGTTTCAGTAGCAATTGGGTAAGTGCAGCAGACAAAGAGAGAAAATTGCCTTTAGCGGACAATTTATAAATCAGCTGTGGATTTCCAAGTCAGTTTTTGTTTTTGTTTCCCTGGGTTATCTTCTACTAAATTGATGGGTAACATCATCAGAGACAGTTTTGGTGTAATTTACTATTAAAAAAAATAATTAAAAATGTATCCATCAGTTTTCCTGTGGCTTTCTTCAAGGAGTGTGAACAGCAGCAGCATAAACAAGAGTAGCAGCTGACTTTCCCTATGTGCTAATTCTGCTACTTTAAATCCATGTTACCTCTTCCACAGAAGTCAGTTTAAAATCTGGAGCAGACATACCCAAAAGCGCAGCAAATCTTAGTTAACATCCACCTGCCATGAACACCACATACCGTTTTGTCAGACATGGGTTTGACCAGGATATGGACGGCTATTTTATGGTGCAATTTGCTTGTAATGCACCATTTTTCCAATAACACCCTTTCCGAACAGGGGTAGAGAACAGCGTACAAACGTGCCAGTGAAATGCACAAAGCAAAAAGATGAATTCTTCAGAAATGAAATCAAAATACAGTCATGTTTATATTGAAAGAAACTATTTTAAGCCAACCTCGTCATTTGAATATTGAGCTTAGCAACACTACTTGCTGGCACAGGAGGAAAGAAAAGTAGACTGGTAGCTCAGAATCACATGTGAATAACAAAGCACTTGGAGGATGAGACCGTTTCAGAGCCTCCATCTACTCTGGTATGACAATCTAGTATGAAGAAAAACTGCTCTTGGTTCTGACTTCATGGATTAAAACCTCTGAAGTTGCTCCAAAAACAGGTAACACCAAAGAACGTAATAGAGAGTTATTAGTTTAAACTTCCTTTAAGGGAGCAAAGCATCAGTCTTCTCTATCAGCAAATAAAAACATGGCACGCTAAGACCTACTTTGTTGTTTACATTGCCAGCTTTTATTTTTAATAAATGGAAGGAAGAGTAACTGGCTCAGTAGAGTAGCATATAAGGCTCTCACTGATGACATAGTGCCTTCTAAACAGTGCTGCCAAACAAAAGAGCTGTGAATCAATTGCTGCATGAAACCTCACAAAACACTCCTTGGGGTGAATCTTGAAGCCAAAGACTTCAGGCTGAGTATACAGAAACACTACCAAATAAACCAAAGGCAAATGAGAAACATTCAAAGATAAATGAATATATGCCAAGGCTTGTGTGTGCTATCAAGCAATAAATACACTAGGAGTAGGAAGGGCAAAAAGTAATTAAGGTTAAGAAAGAGGCATATGCAAGCTGTAAAACATTAGGTAGAGAGGAGGACTAGAAAGATTGCAGAAGGAAGTTAAGAGAGTGTAAAGAGAAAAAAAATTAATACGTTAGGCAGAGGAAGAGACAGTAAGAGAGATTGCATGAGAGGTTGAGATAAACAAGAAGATAATTTTCAACTCTGCAAAGATCAGGAGTCAGATGTTGGAGAAATGTCTCAGAGACAGCAGAGAAATTGTACTGAAAGAAAAAACAGACATTGCACTGTGGTATATCAAAGTGCTTCTAACTCTGCATACGGAGAGATTCAGAATCTTCCCATGGATTCTTGAGGTAACAACCTACACATCTTGGATAATATTCTGCAAATTGACCAAACCATGTATACGTTAAGATATATTATGATGATTGTTCTTTATAAGGATCAATGGATAAAATAAATAGACAAATTTGATATGAAACCAGGAATATATCAGAAGGGTGTCTTGAAAGTCCAGGTGTTTGGAAGGATATCTAAAGAAGAAACATGTCAAAAAGAAGCTCAGTAACTTCAGAAAGGTGATGGCCAATTTGGGAATAGTCATAGCAATGACAATGACATTTTAAGTGGCTTGGGAAGTATAATCTCTTTTGAACTTAGATGACTACAACAGAAACCTGAAATGGCCAGAATGCCACAGGTGGCTTTTGAAGGACCTTTCTTTATCATTTTCATCTTGAAAGTGTTGGGTTAACTATTTGGAATGTTACTAACAATCACGTGTAAGAACTGGTATCTCTCCCCTGTACAAGAGGATATGTAAGCACACACAAGTGCGCTTTCACCTGCAAAATCTACTCCTCTACTCCTATCTAATCTACTGGGAGATAAAGTCCTAAGCAGAAGAGTGAAAGAAAACATATCTCTTCTTTCTGGCTGTACAGGGGAGTGGGGATTTTCAAAGATCATTTTTCTGTAATGTATTTCCCATCTGTCCTTAAGAATTCTGGAACGTGAATATTTCCGACATAATTTTTTTTTCAGTGTTTTTACTGAACCGTGTTAAAATATGTCATTTACTAAAGTTTGAAAAATATTGCTGGCAGGGCATATCCTGGCACATGGACAGTGGTGGCAATGGCAGCAGCACCTGCTTGGCGGTAGGCTGGTTAACGAAGCAGGCAGGAAGGTTGACCGAGGCTTCAAATGACTTCCTCCATCTTCTCATCACGTCTGACTACTTTTTAAAAAGTGACTGTATATCTGTATATTCTAATACAGCCTGGTCACCTTTGGCACTGGGCTGAGAAAATGAGACTTCGCTAAGATGGAGGACTCCCACAAAAAAAAGTGTGAAGAATTGAAATGACAAGGTTGTGTTGATAGCTTGTTGAATGAATGAAGGGAATGAATTGAAATTTACATTTATATAGCACAGTTTGTCTACACTGTATCACTCAGGACTGAGGAGTTCATAGCAGACTTACTTTGCCAGCACAGATGCACTGGGAAATGAAGTAGAATAGGACGAAGCATCATTTTCCCTGTGACAGGCCCTACAAAAACAGAGGTGGAGAAAGGCAAAGAGCTTCGTGTAAAGTTTAGAATGAGTAGAAATTGAGGAACTAAAAGCAGAGCACTTCATGCTTGGAACAGTGAAAAATACTTCTAAGTCTTGCTCACAATTTTGGGGACGAAACAAAACAAACAAAAATCTAATCCTTCTCCCTGTTCTGATCCAGGAGCAAGTAACCCATCATTCCTCACTTTCCAATAGTAAAAACCTACAGAGGCAGGGATTCGGTAACTCAGCTGTTACATCACTGCCTGTCCTCAAATTTGGAAAGTACTTTATAAAGTATAACTTAAATTCTCATCATTTCATTTAAGTCTGCCGAGGTCTTGCTGGATAGGAGGCACAACTGAGAAAAAAAAAACAAAAACAAACAAACAAAAAAGAAACAGAAAACAGTCAGTCACTGTCCCCTTGGTAACAACTTTTCACGTGCTAGGAAGCTGGAGTCATTTACAGAGCTACGACAGGTTCTTGACCCTCTACTCTAGGCACTGCAATACAGCATTAGAGAAGATAGTTTTGTGGAGGTAACACTTTTTATATAGAGATTCTTTATTTAAATTCCTAAAATGTTATATTTTATTTAGTAACAAACAGGACTTGCAGCAGAGCAATGACTTTCCACTCAGCCTTGGATTTGACATTTTACACAGGTGCATCCTGCTGATGCCTCTGACAAAGATGTTCTTCATGGAACCAAGCAACTTGCACAACTTTGCTGGGTTAAAAAAGAAAACAAACAGTAAACCTACCTTTTACCTGATCTTTGTCTACTTAACTTTCTAAATTATTTCAATTAGCTCCCAGTGAAATGGGGTTGGGTTTGAAGACAAAGATAAACACAGAAGGTCACAGTAGTTCAGAAGGAAATAAAACAAATAAAGATTTCTGCAGATGCAGGATTTAAATAAGTGGAAATGTTACTATTGCTCTAAAAGCGAAATTGGAGATGGGAGAAAATATTTAAATTAAACTTCAAGGGCAAATCAAATGTTTTTCACCTTTATAGCAGACTCACGGCCTGAATTATGAACTCTTGGGGGAATATATCCAAAAGAAGAAATTCCGTGTGTATAGGATTTAAATCTTGGAAACAATAGTATAATTTTTTTAATATTTATTTTTTTAATATTAAGCAGAAACAATGAAAGCTTGTAGGCAGATGAAGATCAGAAGGTTACAAGAAAAAGAATATGAAAAACACTGTTAAGCATACATAGTCCATACTTCAATGACATACTAGAGACCAGTGGCAAAAGAAGAAACTGTAAGTAGGTGGCAAGGGAGGGAAGCATGAGACTTGGAGGCAGGACATGTATTCCCTGGGGACAGCCAAACAGACTTTCTTATTTGTCGAGTTCTCCAGGAAAACAAAGCTATTGTTCTCCTGTGTACAGTCAGACCATACTAGGTCTGTGATCAGATGCTGTACGTGCTCCTGGCCTGGGAAGAGTTTGTACCAGAGCATTCAGACCTGTGTTGGTAGGAACCCTGATATCCTTTCTCCAAGCACTCATGGAAATAAAAACACACAAAAACATAATTCTGAGCAGACATGATCAAGGGAGCTCTGATAAATCTGTGGTGGCTGGTAAGAAAGGATATTTTGTGCCAAATATCTCAGAGAAGAATGAAGTATTAATGTAGAAAAGTGGATGAGATCTTGTAATATGCAGGTACTGAGAGAGAAGTAACAGCAAGAAACCTGAGGCTAAATAGTGCCAAGGAAACAACAAAGCTGTACCCAACTCACCAGGACAGACAAAAAGGCTGGAGGAGACTACCAGGCATGGGCATGAACAGCTTGTTAGACAAAGCTTTGAGGCAGCTAGTGAAAACTGAAAGCCTCTATGTTCATCAGGAATTAAACTGAGTTTCCCTACTGCTCTCCTGCCGTCATTTCTTCTGAGAACACCTGGAAGTGTCCTGGACCTACCTGGTTTGTGCTAAGAAGTGAGAACACAGATGGTGGTCCAGACATAAGATTTTGCAAAGTGTTCAAGAAAAGCAAAGGGAAGCTTGAACTTCGGGCAAGGAGAGCTGATGTTGAAGGTTCAGCAGGGGAGAGAGAAAGGTTATGTATTAGATCCAGAGTGAGAAGGTTGGGGCGTTTTAGAGATGGAAAGGAGTGAAAAAATTGGAGTCCTGGGGGAAGAACAGATAAGCTGAATAAACAAAATATAAAGAGCTGCCATGGCAGTCATGTGCCTGCATAAAAGAAAAATGCTCATCCAAAAAAAAAGTAAAAAATGCCCTATTAAGTGATTTTGCTTGATTTTTCACACCACTCATGAGTTATCAATCTCCTCACCCATAAAGACAAATGTCATATCGGTTCTAACCAATCAGCTACTCTTAATTTATCACCATTTAATTTGTATTAAAATGCTCTTACCTCTGATTGCAAAAACAAAAAAATAAGGCAACATAAATCAAAAAGGAAGGGAAAGGGAGATGAGGAAGCTTAGGAGATAGAAGGGAGATCTGCTTCTCACAAGAATGGATTTTTTTCTCTTGATCTTTGCATCCAAGCTCTCAAGGCCTCTCCACCACAAAATTTCTCCAATAGTCTTACAGCATAAATCACATCAGCAGTTTATTAATCCCCCCACAACACAGAAACAAATGCTCAGCCTTGGAAAGGGAGTGGGGAAGCTGCAGAGTAGTAACAAACTCAGCAACCCTACGTCTCTCTCTCTCTGATCCCATTATAAACTAACACAATATTTTTCTCCAATTTTCAGTCAGTATTGCAGCTCGCAGCAGAAAAGATACTGAAAGCAGCAGGAGCCAGGCAGGGGTGTCAGACTTCAGAGCGGACACTGCCTTGGGACCTGGGGGGGCCAGTAAATCAGTGCACGCTTGTCAACAGCTCCAAGCTGCAGGAATTACTCGAGCGAAAATAACAAATGGCTGTCATTGTGGAGCCAAAAACCTGTGATTATAATTATCACATCCCCAGTGACCTTGCATAAACTTTAATCCCTCTCCAATGGAGCATTTAAATAGCCTGCATCTACTGGCAGGGGACCGTGTCCCCTTACTTGAAAATACAGAGGCTGGAAAAGAAACGAGCCACAAAGAAACCACCAAGTCCCTCCGTGTCTTACAGCTTGTATTAAAGAGTTGTACAAGAAAAGGCCTGTCACTGTCACTTTAATTGATATTATGTAGTCATCCTGAATTCAAAATGTCATGGTGGTATCCAAACAGCAAAGCCCAGCACCAAGCATTTTAACCAGATGAAAAGGTCAAACAACACCAAGTTTCCATCTCTGCATTCAGTGGGTCACTGGGCTGCGAAAGTGGGTATACAAGGTGTGTGGATGGGTTGAGCCAAGAGATCCTCAGGGGTGTAATCTCCTTCCACCTCGGAGAGATTAGCTCACATTTGCAGGTCCCGCCATGATCAAGACTTGAAGGAATTCTTCAGTTCTTCAGCTTTTCTTAAAGAATATTTCCTCTGTTAAAACACAGTATTTAAAACATTTGGGTTTTTTTTGTTTGTTTGTTTGTTTGTTTTTTGCTGTTCCTCAGAGATAGGTTTGGATGTCTTTGATTAAGGAAATATGGGCCATTACTTGTTTATGCCTTCTTCTAGTTCTATGGGTCACACAGGTTCTTCTATACTACATAGACAGGTGCTGCAGAAAACCCTTAAAGATCAGATGCTGGGGAAAGGAAAGAAAGGCTTTGATCCTTAGAGGGAAAAAACACAACATTAAATTCACACTATTTTATTTAACCAACTCCTCCAAAGCACATCAGAACTATAGCAGTTGCAAGAATTTGCACCTCCTGCACTCAGCAGATTCTCCCATGTACATATAGATAACATGGGTGGTTTTAAAACAAAAGACATTGCATACATGCATTAACTACGTACAGCATGACATTGGCACCAGGATACCACGTAACAGTTATTTTTCAATATTGCTGCCAGAAGACAACCACAGATTTATTTCTGGAAAATGTTTTGCTGATTGCATAGAATTCAGATTTCAGAGACAGATCATAATAATTATGCATTCAGACTAGCAGTGATTTTAACTAATTCAAAGATTTTAACTAATTCAAAGATTTAAGAACAGAAAAAATGTAACAGCTAAGACTTAAGAGAATGTGACACTGAGAGAGGTCAGAATTTAGGCATTTAGAACTAAGGAACAGCCTTAGTACAGTTAAACAGCCACAGTGGACTGCAGATACTTAGAAGCTTTTGCAATTCAATAAAACCCCAGTGTGTATTGTAAAGGCAGGTTTTTTTGCAAGCAACTGTGCTAATTCAAACCATACGTCCTGGCAAGCCCCTAGCAAGCTCTTCTAACATTGCAGTGACAACTCCATTCAATAGTGGATTTGAAAATATGGATACAGCCTGCACGAGTCTCATTTTTGCTCTGCGACTGGATTAGGATGTTCTTTGGACCAGAGAGACAGTCAGAGCCTCACAAAGCTCTGCATCCGTGTAGCACTCTGGAAATAGGTGGTGGCACAGAAGATACAGCTCTTTTCAGCACATGGCACAGAACAGGAACTGGGCCGAGGCCAGATGCCTTCACAGTCTGTGACACCACAGCCAGTGAGCAGCCATCACGCGGTACCAGCCTCCATCAGCCTCCTGCGTTTGAAATGCAATCCTCAAGAAATGCATAGCCACATAAAAACACCAACGCGTTTTCACTTATTCAGGCACTAAGTGAGCAAAGGCAAAGATTATAGGCTGCCTTTTCAAAAAGCTCAAAGTGCTTTTCATAATGAGGGCCTAGCACCACTGTGCATTACTGCAACACCAAGTATTATAATAGTCTGGCACATTTCTCCTTCTGTAAGGAATTCTGTAAGGAATCTGCATTTTCTGTTTGTTAATACTCTTGACATACACTAAATCTGGCATAAAATCCTGCATAAACACTCAATACCATTGACAATTAGCCATTATTTACCAACGAGTTCATAAGTGTGTTTGCTTTCACAGACAGAAAGCCCATTATTTACATTTCTCTTTCCTGTCATCAGACAAATCCCAAACACTTGCTACCACTTATTCTGTATTTTGAGTCTATTTTGAGTATGTTTTTGTCAAAACTGAAATAATTTTGAGATAGCTATTGCCAAGCACTGTAATTCATTGGAAACTACAGGAATTAAATGGTTCTGAGAAAGGGGTTATGTTCTATGACTGAGATTATAAGATCTCATTTTATTCTGATATTGATGGTCTAGGCTAAGTCCTCTGTGGTCCTGTGTCCCTACCATCCCCAAAGGTGTGCCAGAAACAAAGCAGTGGTGTTTGGGAACATGTGACTGTAAAACTGACTCATTTCTATAGAGTTTCAATTTCAGTGTATATTGAATAAACAGTTCATAAAACTACCTTCACATTATGGGGCAAATTGCTCATCTCTGAACCACAGTTGTTCTTGTCTTTCCTTTCAGAGCTCTTTCCATGAGTCCCACCGGCATTAATAGGAGCTCTGCAAGCAGAACAAATAGACAATCATTTCATACTGAGAGGAGAATTTCCCCTATGCACTGTGTGTCCATCACACAAACCCACCTTTCACCAAGGGAGAGAAACAGCCCGTGCAAGCCTCCTCAATCCCTGCCTTTTCATTCCCTCCTCTGTGCTCCGCTGCCTGCAGCCACCAGGACCAGATAGGCAATCTGACATTTTTAACAGCTTTTATTGTTTCATAACACTGGTTCCCAGCTGTTTCACAATCCCCAGCACTTTCCTGTGGTGTTGGTGAGTTCACTCAAAAGTCGACCCTGGTTTACTGAAATGCCAAAAGCAATCTCTAGCCCTATAATATTTTGGCCTCCTAAAGACCCCATCCCGAGTAGATGGTTACTCTGCAAATGCAGTGAGATTCAGATGAATAGAGATGTCACTGCCCCTTGGTGAGCTCCCATGTACTTCAGCTAAACAAGGAACCTATATAACACATGGGGATGCTGTGCGAGGTTAAAGGGGAAGAGGTGTCGTACACAAAAGCAGCAACTCACCACCTCTGATCACAAGGTGAGAAACAGACGGCAGAAATAGGTAGGTTGCATTGCCCTGGGTGAATTCTCCACAGGACTTCCGATCACCACACAAATTCAGAGCATTTTGTCAGTACATAGGTATCTTAGTGCTTCCTTTTTCTCCAGCTTTTGGGGAAAGTTTGCTAAGACATTTCATTATTCCAAGTTTTCATTTTTTCCTCTCGCAAGCCAGCAGTGCAAACCATCAAACTAACACTGGATAGAGCTTAAGCACTCAAAACCTGCAAGCGCTTAACAACTTTTCCCATAAGAAATTCATTTCTTAGCTTTTAAAACCTTTCCCTTTCATTCACTGCATATACAGTAGTCTGAATTTCAGACTGAGCTTGAAGAAGTAACCATCCATATGATCTATCAAATAAACTGCCATCTTGGAGAACTGGTCTGTAAACGGATGAGTTCAAAGTCTCTAATGTAACATCTTCCCAGTCTTGGACTCTGGGATCTGATCCTTGTGATGCTTCAGATCAGATTCATCGTGACAAGAAAGAAAAAGACACTTTCTATCACAAGAAATCCCACAAACAAACCAGAAGATCCAACAACCCCCAAGCCATCAGCTGAAAGGATCAGGGCCCTCCATACCTGGAGGGATGGAAAATGAAGTGTGTGTAAGGACACTGCGGGCCGCCTACTAACCCTCCCATTCTGGCTCTAAAATGCCACAGTTAGACTAGTCACAGACCAGCAGCTCATGAACTGTAGCTGAGGCTGGCTGGGAGGACTGGTGCCATGACCTCCACAGTGTTTCTGAATCTTAAAACTTCCACAACTTCAGCTCCGCTCAGCACAACATCAAGTTGATCTCCCAGACTTACACAAATATAGCAAAAAAATAATAGCCTATATTTTTAAAGGAAGATTCTAGTTACTACAATTCTGGCAAAATCTTAAATATAAAAACTTATGGCTTCAAAATCAGGAAAATAATTGAAGAGAGACAAAAATTGCACTTTTTTTTGATTTGTTTTGTTTTTTGGTAACATTTTCAGAATGTCACTCTCAATTTCTTTATCCTTCTACATAGAAATGCCGTGCATCTTTCTTCTGGTACAAAGCACTCCATTTTCATTTCTGATTCACTTCAGCTCTTTTCTGTGAAGGTAAAGTTCATGTAGTTTGAGGCCTGATAATGAAGATTTGGCACAGCTTTAAGTAGAAGTAATTAGGGAATCCATTGACCATAACAAACAATGGACCAAAAAAAGCTGTTTTATAGAAAGTACTTCCGAGTGCCCATTACTGCAATTTTTGGCTGCAATTATAACTCACAAATTTAATTCATTCACAAAACAAATATGATCTTTGCTTAAACATCTTAAATCAAGCGTTAAATCACAACTTTTTCAAGAATGAGCCTCATCATTCTGTGAAAGCAAAGAAAAAGTCTTAAACATCTGGGTGAAAGAGACAAATGCAAGCATGCTGTAAAAATACCTGCAAAACCAAATCCTTATGCACACTTCCACACATCACACGTGCATATGCTTGCATGTACATAGAACCCATAGAATTGTTTGGGTGGGAAGGGACCTTTGAGGTCACCTAGTTCCAACCCCCTGCTGTAGGCAGGGACACCTCTATACATAGATGCACGTGTATACTCGTCAATGCATATAAATGTTTGTACCTATACTAATTTATGCTCACTGTATTAAAAATGAAACTCCAATCACAATGTGATCCCCACAAGCCCCGCACTTCAATTATAAAGCAATCATGGCAGAAATCCAGAAAATGTCACTGTCACATGCTTCCATTGTATGCTGTTGAAAATACCTCTAAAGTTTGGAAATTAATCACATAGCAATGCCAATCTTTTAAGTCAGGCATCTATGAACCAACTTCTTCCCTACTGAATGAATTACATTGAAATCATATAATTGCAGACTGCCATCCAGTCACCCTTAACAATAAGAGACTTCGAAAATTGGAATCTTTTTCCCCTCTGATTCCCAACTTGTAGGCATGAAGCATAAAGCAAAAGCCTGGTGCCTTTTAAATTGCCTAAAATCTACACCCTTCAGACAAATGAAGAAAAAAAAAAAGAGGGTGCAATTTAAGGGCAAATCATTTTGTGTTAATCCTTAGGAACTCAAAGCATGAAGATAAAAGAAGAAAAAATGCAGGTTTCACTTTGCTCATTATGGGACATTGACTTTCACCTAATAGTATGCAATTAAAATTTCTTCATGAGATTTCCTTATTGAAATAAGAAAGATAGCACCGTGCTGAATGTGGTGATAGATCTGGTATAAACGTGCTTTCTGGACAAACTGATTTATCATGTCTCATTCCGGCAGTACTTTCTTGCTTGCTCATTTCTCATCTTATTACTGTGAAGTTGTAATTAAAGAGGATCCTCCCACAGAGAAGAGCTCTCCTTCAGGACAAGCTAAATTATAAATACACTATTCTTTCTCCAAGAGCAATTTAAAGAGGCAGTCTGCTGAGGAAAAGACGCACATTAATATTTGGGGCTTCTACCTCTGTAATTTTATGCAGATTTCCTTCTGTTACTAAATAAATTGGGATTATAAGTTGGGTTTCCTGGGCAAATATACCTCTGCAATTGACTATTTCAATTTAAATACATTGACAATTCAATTAAAATGGTATTGAACCAGTGTGGCAGATTTACTTAGCAAACACTTCATATATGATTACTGGTAGAATACACTGAAATATTTCAAAGGCCACTGGAAAACTATTCAAGCAATATAGAGCTTCTAAAAATCCTTCCTGTTTTTCAAGAACAATAGAATTTCATTTGACCAAAAAGCCAATCGACACTGACCATTATGAGATGAATTCGCTATGAAGGCACCAGCATAAGGAGATGTAAGCAATAGGCATGTAATCAGTTTGACACCATGGTACCCATCCTCTGCCAAATCCTCAGTCCTTCAAGTATACAGACTTGTACTGGTGAAAATAAAAATATAAAACACTATTTGTTCCAGTTTATTTCGGCTCATATCCATAGTGTGATAACTATTTCTATTGCAAACAACAGTAAAAATCCAGTTTCCTTCAAGGGCAGACACAGGGACGTTCAGTATTGCTGCTACTCAAGAAGGTTCCTGTGCCTTTGATTCTACTAAATACGGCAATATCAAATGTCTCCATTAGACACATTTTTAGTTCATTGTTCCCAAAAGCTCTACATTGTAAGAAACTGAAATTCAGGGAATAAGAATTATTCATACCATGTCATGGTAACACAAAGTCATTTCTGATGTTTTCTTGAAGACTCTGGAGAGAGAAAATCAGTAGTGAACTTCAGAAAATGGGAACTGGAGAGAAGAATGCATTGAAAAATAAGGGTGAGTTCTTTGAACATTAAATTCTTGTCTGAGAATGAGAATCTGCTCTTAGCTTTGGAGTATATATGTATCTTAATACGAAGCATTATTTTCATGGTATCCTGCCCTTAATGTCAGTGTGGGATCTGAAAGAATTTAGGTCTCTTGATAATGAAAATCCATGCAATGCTCAAAAGGTTCACACAACCATGAGATAGCCTTTCACACTGTTACATCCTATGGCTTTATATTTCTCCTTGAGTTCATTAATTTAATTGCGTCTCTGGGTTTCATTTTAAGATATCTTATTGTAATCATAGGAGACAGGAGTAATTTATTAATGTTCTCAGTAACAGTATTACATAGTGAGAGCGCCATTATAATTGCAAATATATATAATTCCAGGGTTAATTTCATAAAACTATAGGTGAATTTGATCTTTAAATTAATACCATTTTCCTTTGCAAGAGAATTAAGACAGGCAATTCATTCTGTGGCATATCTACGATGTCTTAAACGTGATGCAAAGAGCTGTGGAAAAGTGAGGTCTTCGTAGCAACTGATATGACCATGAGGGTCTAGTACCCGAAAAAAAGAAAAAAGCATTACACTACTTATGCTAATAGGTGGTGTATTTCTAAGTATTTTATGTTTTTTTTTTCAGCAAATACCTCCACAATCATATGTGAATATGTTAAGAAAAAGTATTTGATTTCCAAAATCAATATATGTTGTAACACTAATTATTATATTGGCTTCTCTTTCTCTTTTACATGTATTCTTCCAAATTTTGCTGAGAGTAAAGGTGGAAAGGGGAAAGAGGAAGGAAAGGGAAAGTGCAGCTCCCAAAATCCTCACCATTGTTTCCTGTATTTCATGCAGAGTAATTCTACTTGCAACATTGGTGCTGAAGGTTATCTTTTCAGTATTTTCATATTCAAAAGTCCAGTGAAGATCAGTGTGATGGTTTTGTTTCACACAGAAGGTCACATTGCCATGTCTGTTTCCTAGTTCGTACATCCAAGGATGGCTGCAAGACCTAAACTGAATCCACTTCTTCAGAACTAATTTTCCTTAGAAACTGTAATACATTTGATTAATTAGAGAAGACTATAAATATTTACATAGCAATTAGGAAAAAAAAAAAAGGAAATTAACTACTGACAATGCCACTTTTATTCTAGCTAATATTCACTGGAATTTCTTTCTTTAAGCATATTTCCTGCTCTGACAAAAATTCCAGTTCTCTAGAAAAACACGTCAGGTGCTGCTATAAAACCCGTTCCTGTTAGATATCTTAACACAGGGTAAATAAATACTGAATAAAGTGACTTAAAGCTTCAACTACTCCGACTCTGCTTTCTGAAGAATTTATGACCAGAATGGACACACAGATTTTCATTTATAATGAAAAATATCTCACGCAAAAATACTCTGATGCTGTGCATTGCTTGCCAAGTTTCTGAACGGGAAGAATTTGCTTTATGGATGAATTATTACTTATTAATATACACAGCATTGTAAATTTAGCTGCTATTGGGCAGCAGTGGGTCAGAGCCCAAGAGGTAAGAGTCTGCTCTCACTAGCTTATAGTCTAAGGGGACAACCACTGTCAAACTACAAGACAAGGCAGACTGTAAGTAAAGCAGAAAGTATTCATTAGTGTTGTTAGGGGGGAATTCAGACATTACACATAAAGAATTACAATCTAGATGCAGAGAATAAATGAAAGAGCACTCCCAACTGGCAGAGTCCTCTCAGTCCCTACCCCCTTTTGTTCTTACCAGTAACTTCTGCTGGCTGACAAATCATCTCACCGACACCATAAATTTGTTATGGAACATTATCTCAGGCTGAGGAAGGTCAGGATGTGCTAAAGGTCATGTATGTATTAACCCACTACATGAGAGTCCCCACCCTCAGCCTAAAACATAGTCTTAAATTACGTACTATTGAGCTGGCTATAACAGATCTCTCACAAGCAGCCTCATTTACCTGACAGGTTTTCAAGACGTGCCTGAAGGCGTATGTTCTGTTTGCACCCAGGTAGTATTAGAGACAAAAGCTATGTTGTGAAACACTGGGGGTGTGGAGTTTAGTCACCACAAGAAGGGGAATGAGCAAAGTCAGATTGCAGCCCCAACCAAGGGTGGGCATGCAGCACATGCTGAATTAGGATATGGGCACATCAAACCTATTGAATACCACTGCTATGGAGGTGTATACTTAGCTGCGAGTTTACATCAGCGGGTACAGATGTTGTCTTTTCATTATGTTTTATATATCAGAGGGAAAAAAATGAAAAAGAGAGAAGGATTTAAACCACGTATTAAAAAAAGAATGAGGGATACAATATGAGTCAGTTTAGAGTTTTAAATACCTTTTGAGAAATGTGTTCTTTTCCCTAACACAACATTAGGTAGTAGCATCAGACAGATGTTGAATGTGTGATTTTGGCTTTATGACAATGCTGAACCATTAAGCCATACAAAATGAGCAGCAGAACAGAGTCATGCCATGTTCTCAATGGCAGCCACTCCACAATTGGTTAAAAAAAACTCAAAAGTAGGACATGGATTTAATGGCTACTTTTTCTTATATTTAAAGATCAGTTTTGTTCTATACAAAGATTGATTAAACTTGATTAGTTTGATTTAGAAGACATGGTTATTAATTTCCTACTCATCTACTTTTGCACACATTTTGCCAGTTAGAAAGAGGGAGAGGAGAAAATGAAAATTTCAGCAGTATGTTTTGCTAAATTCCGTATTTTTCAAGCAAGAGATTTTTTTCCCTGAGATAATTTGTCCAGAAATTTTTACTAGCTCTAAGTACAGCAGACAAAAGACAGATTATAAAGCAATTTCCTAATTCAACAGTGCATCACAGCTGATTTGGACTTCTACACAACACTCTTTTTTGATACATTGATCTTCCCAAGTGGAAGAAAGCACCTGGAATTCAGTAGCCAGTATAACATTATGTGATCTCTGATTTGTCATGTGTGCCCATTGCAATTTTCTTAGCAATCTTCCTGCTCAGAACAAGAACTACAGGATGAATTCAAGATTCTTGGATAAGATTCTTGAATAGAAGCTTATCCCTGAGATTTGCATGGACAGCATCCATGTAGACTCACGCAGACTAGCTTTTAGGCATCAAGTCTACACCATTCCCTCCTTTTTAGAGAGAATGATAGGCACTCTAAAGAGCAATTCATGTGATCTTAATAAAGGCTTTTGGGGAGTTCCTGTCTCTCCACTGGTTACATAGGAAATCTAAGGTCACATCTAGAAACCAACTTGTCCAGTGAGGCCTCTGGGAACCACACAACAAACCAGTTTCTTAACTACATTTTTAAACAAACAAACAAACAAAAAACCTAAACTAAACAGGAAAACTGGTACTTTCCCTCACTGCTGGGAGTACAGAGGATATGCAGTTTTGATGCTGACTCATCACTACCAGGTCTTGCAGAAGTACAGAGGAAGGCAAACAAGGTCAGCTAATTAACATCTCCAAATATTACCATCTACTTGGAATTTCCAATAAACTGTGCAATTCAGGGCAGGAGACCAGGAAATCAAAGGCTAGTAAAAGGATCTGGTAGCAAACAACATTTTTTTTCTCAATGTCCTTGACAGAAAACAATTCTAGGGCAATTATAAAAAGGGGAAATGTCAGCTTAGCGCAAAGAACAAACACAGGAATCTTTTAAAGGCACAGATATCTTGTATCTCTGCCTTCAGTGAGATGTTTCTCCTCTTTATTCTCATTTTCACTCTCCGTCTGTCTTCATTAGTCTGCTGGCACTCCGCTAGGATTAGTGAGCTTGTTTCCATGGTTTCTTATTTTTACTTTCTATCTTTCTTTGCTTAACTCATTAAATTGCTCATTACTTCACTGCACTTTACAGGAGACATATTTATTGTATTAGTTACACAATGGCCAGATTAGTAAGTGATAGGCAGTTTGCTATTTGAAAGTACATATTCTAATAGCAGAAGGGAAATTCAGGAGACGCAGATATTATCTACAAGTTGTAGCATAGCTGGGCTAGCTAGTAACTGCTGGTTACTCTTTACCATTAGAAACTTGCTACATTATTATAAAACAAAAACAAAACACAAAAAGCAGCATACATGCATACCTCAGTTCTCTGCAGCACCCACTCCGTGCTTGCAGCCAGAGGGCACAGGAGGCTGCAAGAAAAGCTCCACGGATGAGCACTATGGAGGAGGAGGGTAAAGAGGCCTCTAAATTTCCTCTTTGCCTTTCATGATAAACGGCTGTGATAAACCTTCCTGGAGCATGGCTTCTCCCAAGGCTGGGAGATCACTATGTCTGAGCATCCCTTTAGCTGCTGGGGAGAAGATGGGAGGGGATGGCAGGCAACAAGAGTCCAGGCACTGCGAAGTGTTCCAGGCAAAGGAATGAAAATTGGGTTCAAATATTACAGTTTGGACTCAAGTTCACCATTCATGTGCCGATTGCTTTATAGGGAAGGTAATTCTGTGCCTGATATTCAGATTCTCATGAAATTACTAAGTACAATAACTACACAACCCATATATATGTTCAAACACAAATCTGGCCTAGCTTTGATGCTTATCCTAGTTATACCAACTATACTAGCTCCAGTATATCTGGAACTTTCAAGTCCTCAACACCTGTATAATACTTTTGTGTTCTCCTGCTCTGGATGAGGGGGTCAGCTCAGAAAGGTTTCTTCTTAAAGTAGTTTAAATCCTGATATGTGTTTCTTGTGGTCACCCTTTGGAGTCTTCGATTGTTTTTCTGACCAAAGAGGTATGACTTTCAATGCTCCTCTGTCAGTTCCTCTCTGTTATCTATTTCTCACCATTTCCCTAAATATTTCCCATGATTTGAATTTAGCACCTGCAGCAGTAGTTTGAAACCACGAGGTTCCTATTCTCTTCAGTCTAATTTATAGGTTGCATACACACTTGCAATATTTCCAGGCTGCTGAAAAAGCTCTCTGTTAAACCAAAGTTCACTTCCCTCTTGGGTCTGCCATAAAGGGTACAGATGTAGTATTTTCATGCTGCACCTCCTGCTTCCTCTTTTTATCTTTTACATAGTTAAATAAAACATAGTTGATTCGATTACTCTGACATTTCTCAGATGCTGAAATCACAAAATCATAGAATATCTCAAGATGGAAGGGACCCATAAGGGTTACTGAGTCCAACTCCAGCTTCTGTAACTCCTTTGCATTTTTGGGGCTGGTGGCATTGAAAACACTCAGAGCAGCCCTAGGCAGGCTCACATCTACTCTAAGAGGTGGCGAACCAGCACAGCCTCATCCCTCCTGTGGGTGGTTTACCCTCAGTGATCAACGATGCAGCCCTAAGAATGAAGCATGGAGATCTCTTCCCAGAGCCACCCCGGGGTTCCCCCAGCAGTGCTAATCGTCCATGCTCTGCCTCTTCAGTTTGACAGGGCTCCAAGGCAGAGTTCCTTTTAGCTGAATTAAGATCTTTCCCACAGTTAGTGAATAGTGTATACAGGGGTTCACTCCATTCATTCATCTTCCCTTGTAGTTCATTTATCACTTGGAGGTAATCTACTGTGGAGAATTTTGATCAAAAGGATGCCTGATTTTTTTTTTGATGGTTTAAAGAAAATCCAGTATTTTTAAAAAGACATACTTGGTCCCTTGGTTAAAATGTGTAGGCATGAGATCAAGATATCTATGAAATGCAGCTTTCCTTTTTACCTCATCTATATGGAAAAGAGATCTAGTTTTTCTCCAATAATCTGTGTGAATGCTACCATTTGTAGGAAGTGAATGAGAACTGTTCCTTTGCACCATCCTTCAATGTTAGCCTTCTTCTACCACTTCATTTTATATATTCTGGCATAGGAAGTGCTGATGCCTGCTAAATTTGTCAGTAGAAATTTTCTACACTAAACTTTATCTTGAATTCCCACCGATAACAGTCTTTGCTCTTCAAAGTATATCAAAACCATCCAAGATTGCTGTTCTATCATTGTTTTTGATACTGGAAAAAAAACATCTTTTGTCATCTAACAGAATTTGTTTCCTGATATTTCTTATATTCAGCATAGTCGTCAAAGAGTGGCTTGGATTATAAAAACACTGTATTTTCCAGTATCTGATAGTTCCAGTTCAGTATAATCAATTCTCTTTAAATATAGATACATAGATAGATAGATAGATAGATGGATAGATGGATGGATGGATGGATGGATGTAATGTAGAGGAACAGAAAAATACATCTCTCCGAACTTAAAGACAAGAAATGTTTTTAAGCATGTGTAAGCACGTATAAGACAAATGCTTAAATAAACTCTGCTATATGAAAGTCTTCATGTTAAACCCTTAACCAAGTGACTTGCCGTTCCCGAGTCACAAGTCTTCCCTAAAAAGGAAGAGAGAAAAGCACAAGCAGATGATAAAGGGGAAGGGAACGTGTCATGCACGGTCCTGGCAAAGGAGAATCAGCTCTCTCTTTTGACAATCAGGCAAAGTCCTGCCCCAAGAAATTGTGCTGGGAGTTCAGCAAGGCGGAATGGGTTGGTGCAGTTTCTGATATGGTGTGCATGGATCTCCTGGGCTCGTTTTGTCTAGACTGGATCACAAAGTACTTGCTATCAAAAATAACAGCAGCAACTGAAAGGTTAATTATCTGTATACTTCCTAAACAGTTATGTCCTAAAAATTCAATTGCATTCTGGTGAGTTTCTTTCAGTGCTTTCTAAATATTAAAATGCATAGGTAAGCAGGACAACACCTCATTCTTTTAAGAAAAGAGGCAGCAGTCAATTACTTCTTGCTGTTTGTGCCTTATGATAAAGGCTGTTTAAATGCCAAATTATCTTCTCCAGAAAACCTGAAAAAGCAGAATACCTCAAATCCTTTAAAAAATTGTTTAAGGTTTGCAAAATGGCAATTAAATCTCATATTTACTATTAAAAAAAATAAAACCAGTTTTAAAAGTCCTACTCCTTTTACCTTCGCTTTTTATAAATACTTCTTTAGTACTCAGTAGTACCAGATCTCATTTTCTCTAGAGCATGACAGTTGAGCAGTCCCTATGGCATCTATCCCCACTACGGTGACCATGAAACTCATGACCATGAAATATCAACAGTGGGCCAGGCCTAAAGTGGAGTCTGTTGGAATGCAGTTTCTCCAAGGGAGAACAACATCTGAAGTCTGGAATTAGCTGAGGTATTCGGTGAGAACTCATTTTTTTCCATAAAGAAGGGGAAATATTATTGAATGTGTATAAACTCGGTCAATTAAAAATGTCAGAACTCCATCACATTCAATGAAAGAAAACCAAATGTGGGCAAGCTCTCATTAATCCTTATTGAATTATATGCTATCTGGGGCTCTCCATTACTTGACTATCTTTTCAAAGCAAACATTTCGGACACTGAAATTTCCATATTTATATTAAAAACTAGAAAAAATAATTGCATCATGGCACAGTTTAGCACATTATCCAACATTTACTTTCAAAAATTACAAGCACTGTATTTCCTTAACACCTATCACTACAGCATCCAAGCAACTCCTAAAATACAATTATTCTCCCTCTACCTCATTGATGCTCATTACTGTAGGAGAACTGAGGCAGCAAAACAAAGGGTGGCTGGCTCAGCCCAGAGGCCATCCCAAATACAGCTGAAAGTTAAATCTAAGGCATGTGTTTAGGCTGTAGACAAAAGATGCAACGCTTACATGTTAGCAATATCAAAACACTAATGCTGCCGCACTTGGCAACACTGGCAGTGAAGATATGGTGGCATGAGGCTTGATATGCGTGAAGAAACTCATGACCACAGGAGCACTGGTATACAGATGCTCTGCAATTTTCAAATATTCACACCTTTTATCTGGTGTCCTACCTCATGCCACAAGACCACTTCTGCATTCAGCCCTAGTTAGCTTGTCCTCGTTCCTGCTCAGTGGTACTTCAGTGAAGGCTCTGCTCCACAGCATGCTGACCCCTCCTGTCCCTGCTGCATTGAAGCACTGACCTGTGAGGACACAAGCGGTCCTACAAGCTTTGAGATCCAATGCCGGCTCAAATACTTCAGTTGGAGCCAGCATGTTTAGTATGTAACAGAATTGACTTCTTTGGGACTTGGAGGCTGTTATGCCTGAGAGTGATTCGTTCTGCTCATGCGCCTGTAAGTCTTCATAAAGATACCATACTAATGAAAGTATCAGAATTTCCTTTTTACTCATTAATCAAAGTCTGTCTTGGCTCTTCCTACCTTTAAAACAAATTAGAGATGAACAAGTGTAGGACTTTTTTTATACAAATAGATATAAATATATATATACTTAGAGAAAGAGACCTATACACGTGTACATGTGTGCACAGTCTACTGTGTGGAACATTCAGTACATACACAGCCAGTTAGCCCATGCCACCATTGCTATTAATGTTTTAAAACCTCTGCTGTAATTAGAATAAGGTGCAGAAATTCCATCTCTACTTCATCATTACCCGAACATGTAAGGCTGGAAAGCATGGAAAGAGAAGGCATAATAACTCACCATATTCCCCCAGCTGGGTGTTATTACAAAATGACTGCACATTTTGTTGCGCTTTGTTATTTACATAAAAGCATAGATATTAATGTCCTAACCTTTTTAACCTAAGGGATAATTTCTTTGTTGTGTTGTAATTCTCTAAATTGTGTACAATTATCCCTGCTTACTTAGAAAGACTTACTAAGGAATGAATAGGAACAATTAGCATAACAACAGAAACATTAGTCCGTGTAAAAGAGAAAGCTCTTGCTTGCAAGCACCTGTTTGTAGTTTGTCTAAGATAAGCTTACTGCACTCTTTGTTTAGCGGCGGAGCAGCAGAATGCAGAGGATGCTGGCACTTTGCATGGAAATCTGCTGCCACACATCAGAGCTGAGCAACAGTGGCACAGGGACAGGATAGTCTGCGGGGCTTCATCCTTGGGGATCTCCAAAGCTGCCGGGATGTGGGCCTGGCACCCTGCTGGGGCGGCCCTGCTGGAGCATCCAGGATACCCTACAAGTTCCTTACACCTCCTTACAAAGGTTTCCAGGCGGTCTGAAATGCATATAAGAAGCAAACATCTCAGTGGAGTTCTGGAAGTTCTGTGGGTTTGGTTTGACTCATCCAATCTTTAAAACAATTCCTGGGCCAAGTCAGAAGATGATAATGCACACCCTTTAACACGTAATACATAAGTGGCTCACCATGGCTTCTGTGAAACCCAGAGAGGAATCATAGAACCATTAAGTTTGGAAAAGACCGCTAAGGTCATCCAATCTAACCGTTAAGCCATCCCTACCACGCCCACTAAACCACGTGCCCCAGTGTCACATCTCCGGGTTTCTTGAAAACCTCCAGGGATGGTGGCCACCACTTCCCTGAGCAGCCTGTCCAATACCACTACTCACCACTTCTACTGAGAAGAAACTTATCCTCATACCCAAAATCTGGACCTCCCCTGGTGCAACTTAAGGCCATTAACTCTCACCCTATCGCTGTTACCTGGGAAAAGACACCAACCCTCATCTCACTATGAAGATGAATTCTAGTGCTTTGCACAGATGACCAGCATGTGAAGACAACTCTCCCAGTGAACACATCATTCCTAGATCCTCTATTTGCCAAAAACAGCTGGCGAGTGCTCCACAAGCCCGATGCTTTGCTCTAATTGGCACAGCTTGATTCTTGCTACCACTCTCACTAAGCCCATTCCTGGCTAACCACAGCTTGCTTCCATGAGTGGAAGACAGCATGAATTATTTTGATGACAACTGAGGAAAAGATAGGAATTTCACAGTATAGTTATGCTTGTCCTGCACACATCAATGCTTCTGGGAAGAACCAAGTCTCCTAATCCATATCTGCACAGCTCCTAACCTGCAAGTCTCCTTGTCCTTTTGCAGTCATACAAGTGTGCCCCAACAAACATACACACATACACCATGTTGAAAATAATTCTCTCATCTTAGAGGCCCTTTTTTGGTTTATAACTTTCTAAGAGCTGCCCCAAAAAGCTTTGCAAGTCACTTAGTTTAAACTTGGAGTAAATGAAAGCCAAGAGAATTTTGACTTCAAAACAAAATGTAAATATAAGAATCCATGGAAAATCTGAACCCCAAGTAGGTTACATTCTTTTAATTTTTTTAATTAAAATATGGGACTACTGAGCAGATTTCAATAGAAAAAAAGTACAGCAAGATGGTGCTTCTGACCTACACTAAATTTGTATTCCTTCTGGACAAAAGTCAGAGACATCCTCACCTTGTTTCTCTTATATTTGGTATTAACTAAAGATGTCTAAACAGAATAACGTTAACAAACATCACGAGGCTTCCACAAACATTTATTTCACTATGCAATAACAAGTATTTACATACTGAGTATGAACGAGTATACACATATAAGAACCTGAAGGGAAAAGCTGAATGCCATGGCACAATCATCAACCTTTTCTGAGAAGTGGAACCTGCCCTAGTGCAGCACAACAGGTGAAGAAATGGGAAAAAATTAGAAAGAAGTCAGTGTTGAGCTCTGTGTGATCCTGCACACACGAATGTACTGTTCTTCATGTTTAATTTCTGGAGTAAATAAAAATTGCTGAACATAATTCATAAGTACTTTGACCAAAGGTTCCCAGCTAGTGTCAAGACAAATAGTAGAAACCCATTCTAGGATTCAGTTGTAACATCTCATTGTGCATACTGCAATTCTGCCAGTTCTGCAGTTTAGGCTCTGACCACGTGGCAAAGCGCAGAAACACACTAAAAATTTACAGAAATACATATCTCAGTGTCAGCAGGACTTAAATAAATACCTTGAATTTGAGTATACTAACAAAACATTCTGGTTTGCTTCATTTTCAATTGGTTTAATAAAAAGTTAGTATACTTAAGTATATTTAAGCTACAATGAAAAAAAAAAACCGTGTTTATGAGACATATGTAATCTTCTTTCTTTTTGAAAAATATTTCTGTAGTTCTTTTTCTTGATACTCAATACAGTTATAATCAAACCCTACTTCATTTACAATACCTGCATATCTAATCTGTTCAACATGATAGCAAGCTATAGATGTGCAGTTTCATATCTGTATGATAAAACAAATGTTAGTCACCTCAAAACAATATATAAAAAACTACAAAAACTTAATGATGCTATCATGTTAGTAGTACGTATACGCAGTTTGAGCAGGTACAGTTTGAAGTCAGGTGACCAAATACCCATAAAGTGCAGAGCTTTTTTTTTCTCTGTACACACACTCAAACCGGGGCACCTCAGTTCTTTAGGGCCAGCATATGCATGCTCCTGTCTGTCTGGCCAGCCCAGCATCCTCAGCCCAGGACAAGAACCTCCATCCTTTCCCCTCCTTCAGCTTGCATTCAGTGTGAAATCACATTTCAGTAGGACAAAAGTGCAGAAATGATTCCTATCAAGAAAGAGCACACGCTAGGGTCCATTTGCAGTAACTCAGATGGCTCTCGGTCTACCCGACCTAACGGTATCAGCATCTTTGCATTAATTACATGGGAGCAGCATAGCTTGTTGAAGTATGTGAACACATGGTACCAGCATATCATGTCACCTTTAAAATACATATGAGTAGGCAGAGATAAAGGGAACAAAGAGAAGAAAAAATCTTGAGAGTGAAAGAGAGAGGCACTATTAAGCACTTTGTACTTATCTTGCTACGGAAGAGCTTTGTTCCAGGGGGAAAAAAACCTCTCTCACTGAAGCTATCCAAACAATAAATAGACCATTCTTTAACCAGTGGCGTATCTACAGCAATCCACACATCAGAGGACTGGCATGATGAAAGCATTTTTCTCATAGATAAAACTGCAGAAAAAGTGTCCTGCACTGGTGATAATTTGGATCTTGTTTTAGTTAGATTTTCAGGGCAAATCCAGAAAAGGTTTAATAAACCCTTAAAGAAAAAATATATCAAACATTGAAGCTTGTTGAATAATTGCATCTTGAAACATGTTTGAGTCCTCCCAGAATAGAAAGAAAGAAAGTTTCAAAGGCTTCTCATCATATTTGTACCGCCTGTTGTAAGGGACATCTGGAGTCCTGTGTGCTAACATTGTTTTGGTGTTACATGTGCAATTATGTGTGTGAGGAAGAAGAGAGAGATTTCATTCTCTCCCCTAAACATCTTTAATAGTTTTCAAAGTAAACTTTTTCTTTCTATGGGGAGTTCTCCTATACCACCTACATCCCCTTCAGGCTTGCACATCCTAGGGATGTCAGAGATGTGAACAGAAGAGCACTGTTTTTTGTTGACACAAACTAGATGCAGTCAGCAGTAAGGGCATACCCTTAGCCACTAGCAACTTGTTGATATTTGTCTTTCTACAGCCACTGTGCCCAGATGCCCACTGCATGCTCAAGCATTGTGTCTGAACCACTGCCTGTCACCTGAGATCCAGCATCCAGACAGAATAGGAGGAGGGTGAGATAAGGAAGCCCCCAGGATAACTGGAGGAAGCATCCAAAATCCAGCCAATATGAAGTGCAGAAGAGAGAACCATTTAAACTTCATCCTCATCCAGAGCTGCAGGAAACGTCCACAAGGCAGGATGCAGGTTCAACGCCCGCTTTCACTTGTGGAAATTCAAGCTCTGCCTCTGTTACACTACCAAATGAAGACAAGGACAGATTCCATAATCAAGAGGGCAGATGAAGACAAGCGACGTGGAATATGACTGCTGTCCAGTACTGAAACATTTCAAACACATGGAGCTCAACGGAGCTCCTTCCTATGAAGAAGTGTACAAGCCTAGTTTTCCTCTCTTCACAAATCTCAAAAACTCCTTCCAGCCTTCAGATGAGTGCAAATAACAGGTTTTCTGACAGTGCTTCATAATTTGTGGAGACATTTGAAAATATAATCTATATTACAGAGCAATGCCATCCCAGTCATGCAAGCATCTGCAGAGCAGGAACCTGCCACATTAAATGATTCCTTCTAGTTTTGCAATTTAAATGGAGAAATCAGCATTACAACCTTGGCAAGCAATGAAAGTGAAAATAGACACTGTAAAAACATCAGGATTTCTGCTTCTTGTGCAGCAGCTACTCGTTGATAAAAGGTGGCATGTGTCTCTCTCCTTCACAGGCTCACTAGTAAATAATCATCAATTTACACATTCTAGCACAATGCCTCTGCCTACAAATTGCTTCTTAAAAGATTTTCCTTTTCCCCTAGAAGAACCACTTCTAACTGTGTTGAAATTACATCTTATTCTTTTCTTTGCAAGATCTTTTACCGCACAGCCAAATAAAGAGAGATCATTTGCATAATTCTTCTTTCTAAATGACTTCAGGTTGATACAGGTTCTTTAGTGAATTGTTATTCAGCAGGACATGGTCAGATGCAGATAAAGTGCTATAGAAGGTGGAAGTTAACATCCTCAAATCTGATCAAATAACATTTCCGTTTTAAACTGATACTGTAAATCACAAGGAATTACAAAGCTGTAGTTTGATTCAGCTGTTGAAACAGACTTAATATCGAAGCAGCCTTTCACTCAACAAAAGATTCTGCTCTGAGCCGTTCTCAGGCTTGTAGCAAGCACAAATTATAATTCTAGCAGACTGTCACAGCCAAATAGACCATCTCCCTGGGTTGGCCTGATCTCTACGTGCAAACAGTTATTATATTTAATATATGCAATTGTCTATAATAATACATGTGTTATACTTGTAAAAATAATAAGCTAGTTTCATTGTAAGGGTCTTTTCAGCTTCTTTGAATATATCAAACATTTTAATAACTTCAGAAATTAAGATGCTCTCATTTCCTTTTAAAAAATCTGTAGATCTCTTTGCTATGGATATTCAAAATATTGACACACTTTACCTGAAAATTTATAGAACTCTTGCAAAGGCTTGATTCTGAGTCTCAATAAAGCTGAAGGCAGCCAGAACCTCACATGGCAGAGGTCATCTCTCGAAAACACGTTTACCACTCGTGCTCACATGAATACCAAACCTAAATATCATAGTCTGAAAACAAGCATGGTGTTAAATCTCATTGCTTATCTCTTCCCAGAATTCTCAGGGAAGACACACCCGAATAATTTGTCAAGGGAAGTTGTGCAAGGACCACTGCCTGGTACTGCAAAATCAGTTTTGAAGTAGGTGCAGTGTGGAGCAATCTTTCACTGCTAATAAAATAGCCAATGCTCCCATAAAGGTCTTTCTCATCTGAACTGTAATAGCACTTGGGCTAAAAGAAAAAAAATATCCCCTGTAATCATTTCCCTCAAACATTTATACATTCACATACACACACATCTATCTTCTGAATAAGGATAAAGAATCCAACGGACCATTGCAATGTCATATACTTGCAGTGTGCACATGCAACCAGAGTGAAAATTCTGTACTTTATACAGTGAGATTTTTATGCTGAGTTTTGAGATTGGCCAATGTTTTGACCTCTTCTCCCTTAACCTCAGCATTTTCTGGTCTCTGCTTGAAGGGGAGCTAACGCAGAGCAAACAGTTATAGTCTGGATATGAGTGGATATGAAGGTAAGGATTTAGCCGTGGAGTCTCAGCTTTTTCCCCCAGGACCATGTGTTTATAGGCAACTTTCCTTTAAACATTGGATAAACTCATGGCCATTTAATTCCCAGGATCAGGTACATCACACAGGGCTTCTCCTTTGATTCCTTTTACAGAACACACTCAAACACTTAGGAAGTCTTCTGTGCGGGCTGACATAGCCTAGAATAAAGACTACAGATTCCTACAGCTTGAGCTACAGGTGCAGCTCAGCAGCTGTACCCGTACCACCTTTGGGCTGGGTCTTTTCCAGTAACGAGAATATCACAGTCACATTATTATAGCCAGAAAATATCTCCTGGGAAAACCTTGGCTCTGGGTCCATCACCCCATTGTACACCTGTCACCTCATCCCATTTTCTTTTTACCTTCCCTGCTTTTCGTTAATGATTTACCCAAAGAGAAGCAAACCCGTCACAGAGACCATCCCCAAAAAGTTGCACTGAGTCAAAGATGCTGCATGGCAGCATCAAAAATAATAATGAATGCTGTAAAGACAGAATTTCAACTGCTAATTCCCTCTTAGGAGATCTAACAAATAACATTGGCCTTGAGCATAACTGACTACATTTTAACATGGTTCTTTACAATGGGGGCTCAATTATCCATAGCTGATTTTTTTTTCACTGTAGTCATAAATTTAATACCATACTAATGATATTCAGTGAAAAGTAAACCGATGGGTGATTTCATTCAGACTAGAGATATTAAGAGCATTTTCATTTAAACATTCTTTCTTCTGAAAATGTATCTTTTTGTGTGTGTGAGAGAGTGAAGATGCTTTGCAGTTCAATATTGCTTTCAAAAATATTATCAAGAGAAAGGTTTCACAGATCCAGGATGGATTCGCTGAGCACCTTAGAGACAAACCAGAACAAGACTCAGCTCTATTCAGAGCAGATCTGGTATTTCAACATGGCTCTGGTTTACAAGTATATTTGAAGGGCTGTGATTTCTTCCAGTTCAAAACAGAAAAGACTTCCAAAAATTTCTGTGAAATAGAGTTCTTTAATCATTTATAACACTTCTTAATCTATTTGGGATATAAATACTCCTATTGCCAATGGATTTTAGCAGGTTATTTTGTCATTCCAACTAAACTGCTGGACACGTGAATGTTTAAATTGTATTAATTGCATCCGGTAAATGGACTATGCTGTATAGACAATCGTTGATTTACTTTTGTGTCTTCATCAATAGTTTTGATCTTGTATTGATCACCCAGTTCAAGTTATATTGCTCCTCTATTAGAATGAAATATGGTGATGTTCAATACTTAAACATTGAAAAGTTGACAAGTTTCAGGGTGTTTCAAGGCAATTCAAGTAAAGGTTGGCTTGGACAACACTGCTCTGCCACTAAGTAAGATGGGAAAATTACAGAATCATAGAAGCTAGGAGACAACACAAATCCTAGAAAGTAGCATGGAATTAAAAATTAGTTTGGATATTATTGAGATCAACATAAATATTTAGAAAACAGATACAGCTGAACATTTAAAAATAGATGTAACTGTGATGTAAGGTCTTAAATGCATCAGCTGCTGAGTTCTAAATTAAATGTATGGTTTCCATCAAGAAAATATATAAGGACCCAAGGTCACTGTTAACCTCAGAATAGCTGTGAAGATGCTCAGTTCTCAAAACCTCTTATATCCAATAGACATTAAATGTAGACGTGGTCTAGACTTGAGTCTAAATCTATGCAGCTGCATGATTTCTTTAATTGCTCAGGATTTTATACTGTCCTCAGAAAATTCAACATTGAACATTATCTCACTGACTCAACTGTTGGCAACAATATTTTTGCATTTTTTAATCTAGTTGAGGATCACGATCCATGCTACCAGAAATCAAACAACTAAGCATCCAGAATGCAGCTACGCTGTTACGCAGAAGCCCCCACTACACTTCATAGTGCTGTTATTGTAATAACCCATCACAGTTATAAAGCTGACTCAGTGTTAGCTGAGTTCAGACCGTTCGACCAATTTCTGGACTGGGAAAAACACACTGTTACCGTGCACCTCTCTCTCATATCAACCAATTCAAAGTAGAGATCCTATTTGTCCTGAGCCCCCAGACATCCAGCCTAGCTCCCTGGGATGTTCAGTGCCACACTTTACCTCCTCTATGATCTGTGACATTTCAGAGCAGTGAGGACTCACAGCTTTTTAATGCAGCTCTTCTCTACGCTCAGCTTCAGGACCAGAAAGGTAAACCACAGATTAGACACCAAGCCCATCTCCTGCCAAATCAGCCTGAAGCTACTCTGGACATAAGGAAGATAAGAATAATGCTGTATATTGCCCAGCATGAGACTCAGCTGGATTTCTCCAGCTTGTCTGAAACCTCCATCCCTTAAACAAATCTTTAATTGTCTTCATTTTAAAATTGAAACACTTCACGTGAGCCTACAAACAAGATTCCCTTCCCCTGACACCAAGACAGAAAAAAAGAATAGAAGATGCTGAATAAAATAAACGAAACAGGTCAGAGGGCGGGGGAGTTCCCTGCAAATAAAGAAATAAATAAAAATTAGAAGGGAATAGGAAGCAGCAGTGTAGGGGAAGCATTGTTTATAACAAACAGCAAGATACAAAGAAAATTGGCCAGGTGAAAGCGTACGATTGTGTTACAGTGAACTCCAGTTAAATGAATATCTGACATTAAATAAATCTCTTAATAAAATTACCACACTCTAGTAGTCCACACACTCTGCATATGTAATAAAACTCTCTAAAATGAATAGCTGATAAGGAAATGAACCTGTTCGGGGAATGAATAAACACACATTCACACATACACACAGAAATACCAAATGGTGAAACATACTCATGGTGATTATCAGACTGTTAAAATAATAACCCTGTGAAACAAATAAATCTGCCCCACAGCAAATTATGTCTCTGCTGTACTTATGGTGAAACCTTCTACAAACACCTGATAAAGGAATAAACCTGTTAAAGGAATAAATTGACTGTACAGTAAGGTTATCCACAGATTTACACTGGACTGCAGTGATAAACCTTCTTTTTCATTAGTCCAATAGATCATAGGATATACACTACTTACAAATGTTTCGGCATTAAATATAAGCCAGAGTGCTCTGCTGTATGTATGCATTTGAGGGCAGGGGGTCAATAAATAGACTGAATGTTGTTTCACAAAATATATGTCAGTGTGTATTAGTAGAATACCTGATCAAGAGATGAGCTGGCTGTAAAACATCCCCCGCACACCTGAACTTCCAGAACATATGCACAACCAGCAGCCTGAGGCTCCACGAGTCTCAACATCACACAGGTTTTTGAGATTTAACCCCATGAACCCAGGATTTTGAATAATTTAAATGCAGTGAGACCGTCATATGTTTTTGCTGTTGGACTTCAACCTTGGCCATGGCTCACAACCCACCCTTGTATTGCTCCTACACAGCAGAGGACAGGATGAGCCTGGATCAGCCCCCGCCACCTCCTGCAGGAAGGCCACAGCTGCCTCTCTCTGCTGATGCTGAACTGCTCAGAACCACAGGGAAGAGGTTAAGGCTGGAGGACAGGTAGGGCTTCTTTTTCTGGCTGCCCAAAGCTTCTAGGATTTTATGGATTGCATGACATCATAGACTATTTCTTCTAAGGTGCTCCACCAAGAGCACCCACTGGAAGAGTGCTGTCAGCCAGCGAGGCAGGTAGATTTGGGTCAAGGTAGGACATATCATGAGACTAATTGACTTTTTGTAGATGTCAATGGAGAAATGGTGGAAAAAAGAAAAAAAAAAAGCTATTAAAAAAAAAAAAAAAAGAGGCAGAATATTTTTCCTCAGGAAAAGCCAAAGTCAACGCTAGTGGATGAGCCACCACTGCTTGAGCCCCACATTTCAATTCAATTTCAGTATTCACATGGGCTAACTTAAGGGTCAGCAAAAAGAGATTCAAGATTCTACTTGCCACTGCCCAGCAAAAACAAAGGCAGAAACAATCCCATTTATGGATCAAAGTTTCTGACAAACCCTGATTTAAGTGGTAACATTGAGAACACTCACTCATAGCGACAAGGAGCTGTGCAAAAGCAGAGCATCCTCTGGCTCCAATCCCACAGCCATTCCTTCTCCTTTCCCAAAAACTGTTTTTGCTGAATTCAAGCACATTTGTATAAGTCACATTAATAGGTCTAATAAATTAAAAACAAAAAAACAAAACACACAAAAATATGAAAAGTTACCCGTGCTTAAATTGCTAAGGAACTCAGACAAAAAAAGCTTCCGTCCTCATAGATGGGCCTGTCGACTCAGCACAGAGCTAAAGCAGGTAAAGAAAAAGCAAAAGAAAGGGAGAAAACTTCTATGTTCTTTTTCAGTGTTCCAGAAAAGGGGAGGGACAAGCAAGTAATGTGGAGAACAACTAAGATGAAATGTGATGTTGAAATGAATAAGTAAGTTCATTATATTCTACAACACGATAAGACTTTGCAGGCCTGATTACAACATTAAGGGACGGTGCTGCTATATTATAAATTACAGGGTGAAGCACTCCTGTTTCTGTCTCTATATTTCTAAGGTGGGAGAAGTTAATTATTGTTATAGGTCTAGATATTGCAAGGATGAGGATATCAGAATATCTTGTCATCAAGCGTAAAGACAGCAGTGGAAAAGAGGCGAAGGGGGGAACCACCCCATTTAAAGAAAATTATTATAAAAATACTAAAAATGATATATAGGTTTTTTGACCTACATCCATCATTTTTACACACTTAGGTACTTCGTGCCTTGTCTCCATAAACCATCACTCTGTTATTTTTCATGAGGCTGAGAGTAAATGGCCAAAGCTCGAGACTCGGAAATAAAAACAAACAAATAAATATATAAATAAAATCACCACGAGCAAAAAGGTTAATAGGAATCTGTGTGATTTTATTATTATTAAGCAGCACAGAGAGAACAGCATTCCGAGCACTCTAAGTGGCCTGTGGTACAATCAGTAACCCTGAAGTATATTCAGCAATCTTTTCCTTTTTTTTTTTTTTTTTTTTCCAATTGCCCACCGCAGCCTATATTACAAATACATAAATCATAATGTTTCAACAAAAGCAAAATTTAATTTTCTCCTTTCAGCTGTTATCTGGGCCGGGTGGTATATGGCAGGCTGCGGCCGAGTCATTTATTACACTTGCTGAATGGATAATGGCAGGGAGAGTCTATTATACCCAGCTTTGTTAGGGCTTTGAATGTGCTACTGAAACCTGTAGCAGACTAAATCTCTTTACATCTGTAATAGATACACAGCACTCTATTATTTCATGCCAGAGCAAAATTAAATAGTTGTGTGTAGGGGGAGGCAGGGAGAAGAGGGCTGGGGGGGGGGGGGGGGAGCAGAGGGGCTCTGGAGATGGAGCAGGGCATTTTGCTGAAATTGCTTTAAAAGCAGCAGCATCCCCAGGACTCGTGCTCATTGCACAGACCCATTTTGGTGTGCTCTTGAAGGCACCTGCCTTAGCAGGCAATGCCTCTGTGCCAAGCTCATGCAATAAGAATCTCAGCCCTTTGCTTCTCCATGGGGGTATTTCGCAGAGTTTTAGGATAACAGCAGCCCTTTCCTGCCCAGCGTTGGTGCAACACCAAAGATACCCATCACATTCCTCTATTTTTGTGGCAGTATTTGGTTCATACTCTCAGTGGACACCAGCTGTATTACCAGCTTTAGCACAGATATCCCATGTGGGGATGTGGAGGAAGTTTGCACCTGGAGCTGGTAGCCACAGCACCATGCCCAGGACTCTGAGCTGCAGAAGGATCTCTTCTTCTTTCCCTGCACACCATCACCAGCAAAGGGAAGTAACGGCATCCCCTGATCCTCACCATTCCACCAGCCTGGCTGCCAAGGACCAGAAAGCAGCCTTTCACCTCCATCATCAGCTCCTGCACTAAACACTTACCCAGCATCCTGCTGTACCCCCAGCCCAGGCAGAAGCACAGCAGAGGTGCTCGCTGGCTTCCTACCAGCATATCAGCACAAAGCCAGGAGGCTGAATAAACTCTCAAGCTCACTGACATCTCACATGGGATTTGTCTGGCTGCCCAGCGCAGGCAGAGATGGTTATAAAGATTCAGAGCAGTTTCTTCAGAGCAGGAATGTGTTTCTTTGGTTATTGAAACTATTACCTTCTCGATGACTGAAACTATTATAAAATGGAACATAGAAGGCGAAGCTTTCTGTGACAGATTTGCTAATATCCTTCTCCAGGTGTTTATGACAACGCTAATTCTTATACTATTCCTGTTCTGCCCCAGAGATGGTATAGGCAAATAATTACAAGGAACTAAAGAAGCACTACAGATACCATGCTTGGGGCTATTCCTGTGCATGCTGAACACTCTTTTTATGCACACCTGGCATAGCCAAGAGCCTCCCCTACGTTTTTGTGCTACAAAACAAATGATGGGGGAGCCTACATGGGCTCTAGCAGCCTCCTCAACAGTAGCTGGTTGGGGCTTTATGAAGCACAACCCCTGGGCTGTATGTGAAGTACCACTGGGATGCCCAGGGGACCTCAGCTGTCCAACAGGCCTTCATACGCATGAAGAACGCGCAGTGATGGACCAGCCTAATGCACATGATTGTGTTTCCCTCTGGTGGCTGGGATCAGAGGCTGTGGAAATCTCTCAGATTTCTCTCCAAGATCTCCTTTCACATACGTCGTAGAGATCCACACCCAAACATGAATCTCTGCACAAGAAGGGGTTTTCAGTAAATGGGCAGATCTCCAAGAGATCGAACCGCAACTTCCAAAGGTGCTAAAGCTTCAGTCTCTAGACAAAAATCACACAAAAATCAGCTTCTTAAAAATAAATTGCTGTTCAAGGGTTGTTGTTTTTTTTTCCCCCTAGAAAAGGAATCAAAGAGAGTGATGCTTTGAAGCAAAAGGAAAAACTAGCCAGGCACCTGCTACCCTGCACGGATCCATGTGAACACAACGGGGCTAACATAGCAACGCCCTTTGCTGTGAGCAGGAGACCCGACGACAAGGAAACCAGGGACAGAAAAACAAGTTTCGCTGGAGTTACCCCCAGACAATCTTACTACTCCCCACAGTAAGAAAAAAATTAAGACTTTATGCTTTAGCTCCTATTAACTCTACTATCAGGCAAGAATTCTTTTGCTGCCTTACTTGTAATAGCATTGTCCTCCTCTCAGATAACAAAAAGAGATTTACCCCATCCTCCTACCTGCCAAATCTTCTCCCAGTCTCAAGCAGGAGGATTAAAACTGCTACTGGGTGAGGCTGCAGTTTCTCGGTGCCTGCTCACTTTTTAAAAAGCTATCTTATCTATGCTCGAAGAAGTAAAGGCTCTTTCCCTTGATGTGTCACTTTTGTTATCGTGTACAGGCTCTTTCGCCGACACACTTCCAAAGCAGATTGATTCAATCAGCAGATAGTAATGCCCCACTCCCTGGAGGAGCTAAAAGCCCCACAACTCCAAATGTTTCAGCACAGTGGTTTGTTCTGTTATCATTATAAGGTCTCACACAGGGGAGAAGATTGCTTGGTGCTCTTCATTTGGAAACTAAGCTGATGAGGAGCTTTTTTTTTTCCCCCAGTTTTCAGGGAAAATCTGTTGACTGGATGTTGGTCAGTGATTCCCATTTGTTTCCTTGCTCTGAGGCATACTGCCTTTTGGGAGATTAAAACCTGTTTGTTTATGTTCCTTGCCATTAACCAGATGTGCACCCATATACAATGCCGCCCAGCAAGGGGAGACACAGAGACATAAGCTCTCCCCTCTGGTTTAGTTGCACTGAAAAATATGGGCAGCTCAGAGTGACAGTGGTGCACTCCTGAGCTATTGGAGCCCAACCTGGAGCTGATAAGACCTCTGGGACACATTTGCCAGAGGGAAGCACACAGAGAGGGTCTGAATAACGAATACATGAGGTTGGCAGTAATGTTATGTCAGGCTGACATAGAGTTGTTCTAACCTGAATTCAACTTTCAAAAAGCCCAGTTGCATCAGAGAATTTAAGAATTTCACCAAGATTGTGTTTCTTATTCATGACAGACCTGAGGGATGAGAAGCACCACAACACATTAAAAAGCTTGTTGATAAGCTTGCTGTCTCTCTACAAGTCAGTCCATACATTCCTGGTGATACATGTGATCTTGAGACTACTTGAGCATCTAATCAGGTTTTATGAATTTGGTGCTGTGTATAAATGGCCTGAATCTTCATACATAAAAGCTGTACAGCTTGCAGGGGTTTTATCTCCCTTCCTAGTATGTCATACATAAATACAGTAGGAACACTTATAATAGTGAGATTCCCCAAAGGAATCTAAAGGCCCCAGAGTGGCCCCCAAGTTCATTTGAAAGTACGTGGAAAGCAAGAACTTGTCTCCCTGCTTCATCCTCAAACATTAAAGGCCTCCCATCTAAACTTCATGGTGAATTCTTTTCATCTGGCACTAGCTCCAGTCTCAGAGGAGGCTGCACTACCATCACCCTTAGCATTGTGCAGACATTCAGAAAACAAACAAAAGTTCTTACACTGTTGTCTAAAGCAACAACAAGGGCAAAACACAGCAGAAAACACACACACACACAGTCACATACAGAGTTCAAGTGGAATGAGACAGATTACCAGCCAACCTAGAAACTGAATCTTAGCTCCCAATTTCTCAACAGGAAACACACAAATCTAGAGCTCTGTACTTGTACTTTATTTTCCCAGCGAGAATGCAAAGCCAGTTTTTTAAACATATTAATTTTAAAAGAAAAATGAGCATACTGATAACAAACAAACAAACGTGATTTTTCAAATGCATGCAGTGGCAAAGATAAAAGCAGACACATGAAGTTATAAAAGAAGTGCTGCTGAGCCGTGGTTGGATCAGCAATCTAGCGATCAGAGCCACTTGTCTCTTCTGTTTGCAAGGCTTGTGTAGGTCCCATAGGAGCTCCCATTCTAATAGTGGAAGGATTTCATCTCTGAACAACAAGGCTAGCATCAGATGTATCTGACACACAAGGGGTAAAGGTTATAATTTCATGAGGCATGAATGTTTTTTTAATTTCAACCAATTAAATTAAACTCTCTGTTTGAGGCCTGTAGTGCATGGTGTCTGAAATGACCGTTTACCGTACACATCAGACACTCAAGAGGTTTCCTTTTCTGTGTTATTTCTTCAGCCCAATGACTAGATGAAAGGAAATCACTGAAGCGTGAGCTCTATAACAATATAAAATAAAATCAGAGATAAAGGTTCCCTAGGACTATTTTTTAATGCTATCACGTTGCTTAGTTAATTTCAGAGCTACATGCTCACACTCATGTTTTCTGTGAGTCCCGTTAGACAACAGGGAATGAACTTATTATGCAGATTTGTAATTAAAACAGTTTACAGTACCTGGGGTTAAGCAAAGGGCTACCTTCCAGCTTGCATGAGGATTCTTCTCAGCTGTATCTGAAGAGCCATGCTTGCATTTTTTTCTGGTTTCAATAAAACGGTTGAATAAGAAATTTGCAATACTTCCCCACCGTGCCATGGATTTCAAGTCACACAGAGTTTCAGGGCTCTAAGAGTAAAGCTTAAAGACACCTCTCCAATTGCTCTGTCAGCTGCAGACCGTGGTTTCATGAACACATGTCTACAAGGAGACATTTCCATTTTTGCAGCTTTCCCATGAGGCTCTACCCACTTATTACTAACGGCAAATATTAATGCAAAGTTATTGACCCAAATCACGGGATATTTGTATTGCAGCTCTTCCATGCATTTCAACACCAAAAACCTTCAGACTCATGGGCAAGGCCAATTTCTTACCAGCAAATAGAAGGAAGGAAAATAAAACAAGTAATTCTTTGCATCAACATTTTCTTCCAGACAAGTTCACCACAGATCCTACCTACAATAACACCTCTGAAATATCAGCATGTGAAAACTAAAACTGAGACAATCACCATATGCCAGCTGCTGCAGCACCAGACAACAAAGAGATACATAATGCTTGAGCTCAACAGCATGTCTTAGCTCAATAAACAAGAATCAGGAGAATATTCCTGTTTCCCTCAGAAGGTTGCCACACAATCATGAGTACGTCATTCTGACTTACCATGAATCCCATTTTACAGGCAGAGAAAATGTGGTGATAACTTCCTTTGGAAATTAAGTCATAGAAGACATGCATGCATACTACTACTTAAATACTGAAGAACATATATGGTTTTCCCATGAAGAACAGGCTATATTAAATGGATTCAAGCCAGCAGTGCTAGTAAATGCTTCCTTGATCTTACGCCTTCACTGCTGCAGAAATCTTTCAAAACACAGACCATACAAAAAGTACCCAAATAGACATTAAATCTCGTATTCTATTTTTTAAAGAGAAAATTCAACCTTCTTAGCCCATCAGTAAATGCCAAGAGAATTCTGAGACAGGAAAATTTCCAATTAGAAGGATGTTCTAGGATCCCTGAGAGAAATTCTTATGAGTTGCCACTGGATCATATTTTTAGTTTTGCTCAGCTTCTATATCCTGATGCAAGGCTTTAGACAATAAAGTGCTAGGAGCTGCATAAACTTTCACTAAAGCTGAAATAGATAAATAAATAAGTTAATAATAAATAACCTAAATAAATAAGTTTAAAGAGTTGTTTCGATAAACTGTATTTTAAGAGTACAACAGAATTTGGTAATTTGGTATAGTACTAAGGAGTCTCTGTTGGGCCCTAAATATATATATTTATATGTAAACATATCTATTCTCTCCACAAAGCAGCTGCATATCTTCAGTCCCACTTTAATTCCCCTTTCTCTAAGGATTTGCATCACAGCATAGAGGATTACAGAAAGAAAATACTGGCAATAGCAGGTAATGGAATATAAAGACTTTCACCTCTGGGTCATCAATTAAAATCTAGTCCCAATTGGTAGTGACTAAGCATCATTACCCTCTGGTAGCCGTTCAACTGCATATTTGAAATGGAGTTCCAGCTCTCCAAGCACCACAAAACCCCCTTCCAGGGCTCACACAAGCTGGTCTACATGCCAGTGATTTTAGAAGAAGCTGTGGAGAACCGAGACAATGCAGAGAACAGAGGTCACAATGGCTCCCCTCTCCACAAAATCTGATTAATTACCTTGCTGAGTACTGTTCCTCTCAACTCTAAAGCGTACAGACTCTGCCTCAGCCTCCCACAAGAGGACTGGGGGGACTAAGCTAAATGCAGAGAGCATAAATCAGATGCTCTGATGATGGAAGAATTTCTGCCTCTTGCTCCCTTGTTGCATCTAGGACAAAATTGAACCAAAGGTATTATAGCCTTCTCTGCAGCTCCTCAGAATCAAAGAATCATAGAATGGCCCAGGTTGAAAAGGACCTCAAAGATCATCTAGTTTCAACCCCCCTGCTACGTGCAGGGTCACCAACCACCAGACCAGGCTGCCCAAAGCCACATCCATCCTGGCCTTGAATGCCTGCAGGGATGGGGCATCCACAACCTCCTTGGGCAATCTGTTCCAGTGCGCCACCACCCTCTGTGTGAAAACTTCCTCCTAATATCTAACCTAAACCTCCCCTGTCTCAGTTTAAGACCATTCCCCCTTGTCCTATCACTATCCACCCTTGTAAACAGCCGTTCCCCCTGCTGTTTATATGCTCCCTTCAAGTATTCGAAAGCAACAAAGAGGTTTCCCCAGAGCCTTCTCTTTTCCAATCTAAACAAGCCCAGTTCCCTCAACCTTTCCTCATAGGAGATCTTCCCCCAGTCTGTATAAACACCTGGGATTGCCCAGACCCAAGTGTAGCACCCTGCACTTGACCTTATTGAACCTTATTAGGTTTCCATGGGCCCACTTCTCCAGCCTGTCCAGGTCCCTCTGGATGGCTTCCCTTCCTTCCAACATATCGACTGCACTGCTCAGCTTGGTGTCATCTGCAAACTTGCTGAGGGTGCCATCATCTGTGACATTGATGAAGATGTTGAAGAGCACCAGTCCCAAGACCGACCCCTGAAGGACACAGCTTGTGACCAGCCTCCACCCTGACACAGACCCATTGATCACAACCCTTTGGCTGCATCCAGTCAACCAGTTCCTAATCCATTGAACAGTCCATCCTTCAGGTCCATACCTCTCCAATTTAGAGAGAAGGGTGTGGTGAGGGACCATGTCAAAGGCCTTGCAAAAGTCCAGGTAGATGACATCAACCACCCTTCCCCTGTCCACCGAAGATGTCACTCCATCATAGAAGGCCACCAGATCGGTCAGACAAGATCTGCCCTTGGTGAAGTCACACTGGCTGTCTTGAATCACCTCTTTCTCCCGTATGTGCCTTAACATAGCTTCTAGGAGGATCTGTTCCATGGTCTTCCCAGGCACAGAGGTGAGGCTCACCGGCCTGTAGTGCCCTGGGTCTTCCTTTCTCCCTTTCTTAAAAATAGGAGTAATGTTTCCCTTTTTCCAGTCACCGGGGACTTCACCAGACAGCCATGATTATTCAAATATGATGGAGAGCAGCTCAGCAACCCCATCAGCCATCTCTTTCAGAACCCTAGGATGGATATCATCCAGCCCCATGGACTTATATATGTTCAATTTCATGAGGAGGTCCCAGACTTGTTCCACTGTTACAGTGGGACAGAAACCACTCTCCACACCCTCACCTAGAGGCTCACGGTCCTGACAGACATAGGAAGCCTGACCACCCATGAAGACTCAATCTTGATCAAGAAGCATTTTGGTACCAAGCACAACATGGAGCTACCTCACGTTGAGATCTACACTACAATGTGCTCAAGATAGAATTACAACGATGGTGATTGCTGACCTTATAAAAATCACCTTCAGAGGATCTGGTCAGATGGGCCGCTGGTCACAACTAGATACAAACAGGTTTCCAGAAGTGGGAAAGCAAGCAGACATGGTCTTGCAGAACAGCTGTAGGGGTTCTGTCACCCTTCATCTCAGCCACCACATGATGGCTCCTTATGTGTCCCAGAGAAAAGATATTTTCAACCACCTCCACGGGTGGAATGATATTTTACTCCACTTCTGCATTATGCAGGTTCCAAGCATGCAAAGATAGAATGTTTTGTAAATCCCTTTCTACAAATCACTGTGGAAAAACTGCTAAAAGTGAGGGTCATAACACAAATGCCCCAGGAGCTAAATTTCTCCATGCAGACAACAAGTGTGCCCAGCCAGAGGGGAGGGGTAGCAGAAAGCCTAACTTACACCAGTGTAGATTCCCTCTAGATTCCCCTCTTTAACTGGCCTGACCTTTCCTAAAAGGGTTATATCACACACAGACCTCAGCTATTACCCCCTGAACACTGTTTGCTTTGCTCTGAAAACCTCACTGAAATAATCCCACGACGAACCTTGTTCTGCAAGCCATCTGTGGGCAGGATTGGGCCTCTTACAAGTTCCTGCCAAGAGCAAACAGGAAAGTCATATCCCTCCAGTCTATATTATTTCTTCTAATAGATTCTTAGTCTGAGGGAGAGCCAGAGATCCTAAACAAAGATAGGGTATAAAGAGATGGACAAGACGTTAAAGAAATAAAATCCATATCAGGGCAATAACGGTCATAAAGCAATAAGGTGGATGTATAATAGTTCCTGGACTTTTAATTTGTGACTAATTTGTTGCACAATGAGGTTGCAATTTTCTAATTGTGATTGCCATTTTAATTTTACTCATGGCTGTGCAACTAACAATGTATAGTCTAGTAATTAAAATTAATTGTACCTTCACCTGCATATTTCTATTAGGCTGTTAAATTTAGTCGGTAGGCTCAATGATTTTGTTCTCTGAGAGATGCTGAATTCATTTCAGTGCGCCCAATTATGTTACACTCTGTAATTCCTGTATGAAAAACAAGCATTTCACTTTGATATGAAAAGTTGCTACAAATCCATTTTTTGAATTGCATATTCAAAAAAGAATGTAGGCTGACTGGCGATAAGAGGAAGGGTTTTCCTTCTCTTTAAAAATAGCCTGCTTATGGGATACGTCTTACAAAACTAGCAATTAAAGCCTCTAGGAATAAATCCTATAAAAACCTCAACTAGATTGTCACCATTCAATTAATTTCATGAACAATTAACAGATGTCTCTCTAAGCACATACACACGGTTTAAATTCAATCAGAATTTTATGGCAAGCTGTACCAGGCATATTTGAAGCAATGGGAACACAATAACAGAGTAGAGTGTTTCAGTGCACAGACAAAACTGTGAATGCTCATACTGTCACAATAAGACTGTGACCCTCTAAAACTGTGGCCACACTGCAACAGATCTGGCATGCTTGCCATGAATGAAGCTCCCTGGTAAAAGGGCTTGCAGTCTAATTGTAGGAGGACATCTATTCTGCAAAAGATGCATCCAAAGAGCTTCAGTATGTTGTAGTCTGGTTTTGCATGTTGTGAACTTCAGGGCTGAGGCTTGGAGAAGGCAGAGGCTGGAAGAAATAAATCCACTATTAAGCTAATACGATTGTCTGGAAGCCAAGGTGGAACGGTTATATCATAACCAGAAGGTCTGCATCATCCAGAAGATAAGCTAAAACTACATTAGTCTGAAAGACAACTTTTTTCTATGGAGAGAACCAGTGGAGGATATAGATAACTGACTGCTCTCATCATGAACGTCTCTATTTAAAGGCAAACAACCTTGACGTTTTGGCCATTTTTGTTGTGTTTTAGTCAAGAGATGAATAAATACCTCCTTTAACAAATGATGGCACAAAACACATTTACTGTGTTTTGTTTTCAAAGTTTTCAATGAACCTTCACTCCAGAACTTGACAAAGAAAAGCAAACTGGGGGGGGAGGAGAACTTTCAATTGGTTCTGACCTGAGTAAATACTTATGGAAAGTTGCCTTTCCAAGGGAATTATTTGAACCACAAAAACAAAACAAACAAACAAAAAAAAACAGGGAGTGTAAAAAAAAAAAAGTAGCTTTGTTACTGTGGAACAAAAATCTGTCCTTAAAATGAAGTTGATTATATTGTCCTGCCATGCACATAAAGTGAGGATGATGAGGAGTCCAGACAGCAGGGAAACGAGGGTCCTAGTAATAGTAAACCACATCCCCTGTGTTTTCACTCTCTTTATACAGTTGTGATGAAATACAGGATATAACTGAATTACCAGCAGTTACTGATGTCATGTGAAATGGGAGATGGAGAAGGAAGAAAGTGCAGTTATAAATTTAGGGAGGGCTGTTTTGGGGGGGCAGGGAGGCAAGCAGAGTGTTTCATGGAAGGTGCCTGCTCTGCCAGCCCTCCTAAAAGGGGAGGAGAAGGGTCACTGTGAGTGTGCACACACCCACATATGCACGCGCACGCACACACACACACACACACACACACCAAAAAACAAATAGAGGAAACAAATAGGCAGAAAGCATTTAAATTGAATTTGACTATTTAAGGCTGAAAAGGGAACTGGCCTTGTGAAAGGGAAGACTTCAAGTTCATCCTAGTCAAATATGTTTTCACCATAGCCTTGTGCTAAGGTGGGTGTTATAGTTATGACTGAACATAAAAAAAACAGTGTTAAAAAATATGCAATTCACCTTTCTTTAAAAGATTGCTCCTTCATCCATCTGGCATGGAAACAGTTTACTTGTGAACTGAATTGCAACAAATCCCTTTGAATTTTTTTTTTTTTTTTTTACTATATAACCTTTATGACTATTTTCTCATATAAACCCTTGTTTAATAACAACAGAATAATTGGCTATTTTGGATGATATTATCAAGCCTGTTTAATGTGGCTGGGTGAGTGACTGTTATTCATGCAATTCCCTATTAGCCCCTTGACCTAGATCATTGCTGGAGCAAGTTTTATCAGCTTAATTGCATTTCCCCCCTCTTCCTGTGTAAATTAGTCTGTACAAATAGAATTTCCTAGTTATTGTGCATCATCTCTAGATATGTTCTTCACAGTTAGGAAAGTCTATTCAAGAAAAAAAAACAACAAGACAAACTCCATCTGTATTTGCTAAACTGTACGAAGCTGAAAAATAAATCAGTCAAATCGTACTAGCTATTGCCATTTTGTTAAGTGGAAAAAAAAGGCTTGGGTTGATTAAGATATTTTACGTGGTGAGACAAAGTAAAAAATCCAGGAGAGACGATGGAGTCAGAGACTAAGAGCTTTTACAGTACTGGAAATTACAAAACTTCCTATGGGGGTCTGTATTTGTTATAAGATGGGTTGTTATCTTCAATCTAAAAGCGACCTTGATAAAGTATCTTTTGACACTTTTACTGCTCCTTTAAATGAAATATTCCCTATATCTTCAAGAATCAGCTTGAGTGGAATTGACTCGGTAGCTCAGCTTTAGAAAGACAAGGGGAAACATTTTCTAATTTAAAAGAAATTTGAGAAAATAGTTCCATTCCCCTCTCTATTATCTAGCCATTCTAGAGCTTAGGTTTCTGAAACATCAACATGCACAGTTTGCTTTACAATCCTTCTGCAGAAATTAGCTGACACCCGTCAATGTAGATAACAGAAAGCTGTGGCATTAACACTTGAGAGTGCATTAATCTTTCCCAAATTAAAATCTGCACCGCAGCATTTAAGATTGAGGCCACCATGGTTCAGTGCTGTTTGACCGCCAATTTTGATAAAAGTGTTTTAAGAGAGGTGAGACTTAGATAAATTGCCCATGCTTACACAACAGCAGCGAGGGTAAGTGTTCAGTCTATTGGTTGCCATCATAGCGGAGTGTCACTGCTGTTTGCATGTTTACACAGAGTGCAAAACAGGAGGAAAAGCAGTATTTTACACTATATTTCTTGGAGGTGACATCAATATTATATTTCATCGGTGGGAGACAAATATACTTTCACATTTGAGTATGGGAAGATAAAGGCACCTTTGGTTGTAAAACAAATGAATACCCCTCCTAAGATCCCTAGCTACTCACTTTCTCCTGAGTTTAAAAGCAATCTGTCTGCACCGAGTTAAGCTTTAGTGATAACACCCGCATGTAGTTCTTGATCCAGGCCTGTTATGAAATAAGCTTTCCACTTGACACATAGCCAGAAAAGCATCACCACGTGAGGCACCTTGCATTTTCTTGAGTTCTACTGGTTTCAAAGGTGATGCACGAAATGGATTTGAGACTAAAATTCGGCCCTTCTTATTTTACTGCACTGCTGCTTTACGCACACTCAAAGCTCCTCAGAGCTGTGGGTTATTTGCAGCCCAAAGTCATGGGAGGCCAGAGGAAAACTCCACCTACCCTGGCAGGATCCATGTCAGGCACTAGGAGCAGGTGATAACCGCGAAGCAGCTGTTCATCCACACAGAGGGTTGGATTTGGATTTTTACACCCACGTGGCCTGAGGCACAGGAGCCTGCATCAAGATCTCAGCTCACAGAGGTACCTGGACACCCAAATGCCTCTGGTTTAAAAATCAGTTTCTATGTTCCTGCCATGAATTGCAGTTTCAACAGAAATACTGATCACAGAAAAGCAGAGCTTAAACAGGAGTCTGGTGCTAAAAACCTGATCAGTGGGTGTGAACCTGGAAGTCAGAAAACCAAACCATCTACCCGACACCTGAGCAAGTCCTGTCACCTCTCTGCACCTGCTTTCTTGTCCTGCTCCATCCCTGGAGGTGGACAAAAGAAGAAAGCTGGAACTCTTTGGGACATTTTTTGTTTCCTGTTTTTTTCCTGGGATTTTCAGATGGCCCTAGGGTCTCGGGTTCCCATCTCATTCACATTCAGGTTGAAAAACATATAGGAGCTCAAACAGATATGTAGGAACAGACTATTAACAGCACTGTGGACATGTCATTCCCAGTTCCTGAAAGGTATACCCTCAGACTTGATGTTTGTCCTGTAATAACTAGGACTTCCATTTACTGCCTTACATGGTTCCCTCCTTGTCTTAACATAGCATAGTGAGGTAAAGTTTTAGAAATTGAAAGGACACTCAGGATAATCCCCTTTGAACATAATCCTCTACCTCTGAAATTCATAGCAAAATACAATAGCAAAATCAAGTGGGTCTATTTTTAAGCAAGAAAACAGTATCTGGGCAAGAATTGCAAAACAAGTATTTTGCTTCTTCACAGCTTCCCACGTAATTGGCTTCCCCAGGAACTGGAGAAGCAGGAGGGATGCTGGCCTGGCCAGAATAGAAGAAGAACTGTCACAAGCTTCTCATGAGGAATTGGAAACCAAGACCCACCTTTGGTTTTTGCTGCTGACTGAGAGTTGATGTCTAAAGCGAAGGAACTGGGCTGTGAGGCAAAGAGCCAGGGGCTGAGTCCCCCCACGTCAGATAACTGCTGACTTGTCACATTTCACTGCCTCAGCACGAGCCTCCTTCATCCTCATCAAACTGATAGTACTTCTTACCAAAAACATAACAGAGCCATGAGAAATAAAAATCTGAAGCATATTGATATGTCCCAGTGGAAATCATTGTGACTATGTAAGATATAAATGTAAACTGTGTAAAATGAGCTTTTTAGGAGAAGCTAAAAATTAGCTGAATCATCAAGAATGAAGACCATGTCATGAAATCTTTCACCTTGGAAAGATTTTCCCTTCAGGTGAACACATCCTGTGCCAGCTTGCCTGCTGAACCATCAAATCTTGTGTTCAAAAATCATTCCTCACCATTCTTTATTCTGTAATTTACTGTATTTATTGTAACATATGGGAGCAGACAGATCACATTAGAGTGAGCTTGTGTATAAAAGCATGTAAAAGCGAAGTAGCCAAGCTGAGGTAAGGCATTCCTGCTATGAATCACATGCTAGACTTCACCAAAGGCATGTATTATTGCACTAGAGGTAGGTATAGTACAAACATCATGAAAGATGATATGGTCCCTGGGGTTCACAGTGACATAAGAAATCAGAACAACACAGGTGTAACTAATGTAAGAACCACAAAGTAACAATGAGATAATTATGATCAGTACTATATAAAACCATAGGAGCATCCAGAAATTGTACCTCCCATCATGCCAGGTTGGCAGCACACACTGCCATGTACTGGGAGATGATGTTCCATGTCTCCTATTCATGCTCTGTCAGTTTCCCACCCACCCAAAATAAACACAGCATATTTTGACACAAAAGTCCTCAGCTCCTAGCATACTACAAGCAGGCCAGAACACAGTCCCTGAACAACCTCTAGGTTCTGCTTCAAGGTTGGTGGTGCAAGACTGTGTGGGACTGAAGTCAACAAGGCTCACATCAAAGTGGTGCTCTGGCAGACAAAGACGACACTACTCCCTGTTCACTACATTTCAACAGAAGATGAGTTGAAAAGGTCCGTCCTTATCTTCTAGATACCCTATGGTTTAAATCCTGGATTACCTAGGGGTCACCTAAAACTTTGAGATGAAGGTAACGGTCAAGAACTTTGCTTATCTGGGTCAAGGAAACATGCTGTGTCAAAGCAAATAACACAAGATAGAGAGACGTCCCCTAAGCTGAGAAAAGGCAGAGTATAATCCTTACAGGAGCTACAGAGCTGCACAAAATACACCACCTTCTGCCCGATGTAATTCTTCAGGCCTACTCAAAAATAAAGCCAACCTGATGCTATGAAAAAAAAAAATATCAAAATAATAGACACATACAAACTTCAAACTGAGGTGGAGACAACGGAGCAAACAAATCCTTTATGGTGTAGTTAGTCATGGTATATAAGTAATGCGTTACATAGATTACAATGTATTATGGTAATTGGGAAAACAGGGAAAAAAGAGGGAAAAAAAGGGGGGGGAAAGTCAATCATCTCAGTTACAACACAGCTAGACATTACATCAGAGGACAGCACAGATTTTTCTGTATTTCTTGGGGCTTTTTTTTCCCACTTGAAAAGCAAACTAAATGTAACTGAAAAGAACGCATATTGCTTTCTATCTCTAGGGATCATGTGAGAGCTCACAAGGGCTGCTGAAGCCAAGTGGTGATAATATGACTCCTGGAAATGGTTTGGTTCAATTTAGAGATTTCGATTCACAATACAAAAGCACAGAGTAAAGCAGATGCTATCAGCCTGCGTTGATTAGACTGAGCGATGTGATATCAATTACTGTATTTTTGATTTGAAGCCCACCCACTGATCTGACTAATCTGTGCTATTAGGAGCCCATGCCTGAACAATTAGACAAACTGGATTGAACATTAAGCTGAACTGTCCCTGTGAAGAAGCAGAGAGTAAGTGAGAGGACACCAACCATTGCCTTGGGTGCAGAGAGAGGCAGCAGGGCACCCCAGCAGATCAGACTGACAGGAATCCTAGAAAAATAGAGACCTGGCTGTTACGAGTATTTATCTGAACAGAACGTGTTAATAAGAGTAATTGTTAACAAGCACAATTGTGCTTTATTATTTCATTACTACTTTCCCCGTTACACCTCTGAGATTTCTCACGTGCAGGACAGAGCTCTGGTTGGAGCCTGACATGGGCTGAGTGATTGACAAGGTGCCATTTGTATCTTTGTGGATATTCATCATATGGGTCACCACTGCAACAGCTTAACTGGATGAGAATGAACATACAGACAAAGATACAGTGAAAAAAACATGGAATCATGTCAGTTCATGTCTATATAAGAAATGCCAGTTACGGATTAGCAATTGGTGCTGCGGCCTGAGAGATGCTGCTGTGCACCCTATAGCAAAGCATACAAGGCCTTAAGTTTTAGCACTCATACAGCTGCAGAGTCCACAACAACCCAGAAACCTGGAACAGATAGAGACACTGTAAATTATTTTCATATTAATTCACACAACAACTAATATATACTCCCAAATTCAAATAAAGACTTGCAGTCCATCATTGAATAGAAGCACAGTGCTCTGAGCAGCCAGGGATCCCTGCACAGAAATCCAAGGCTGAGGTTTAGCTAAGTCTAGTTACAAATAATGGTATTCATTGCTATTATATAAAGGCAACCTGCATGTGCCTGATGTATGGAGGGCTGGCATGCAGTTGTTAAATCAAAGCAGCAGCTAGGCTTTAAAGATTTGCAATTGCACAAAAAGCACAGATAAAGAACAGTTGATTTCTCTCATTATGTAAAATGTAGACACTCTCGTCTTGACCAAAGAGGTGAGAGCGCATGATTTCCTGCTACTTACAGGTCGTTTGGCTGAAAAAATACAGTCCCTTTGCAGTTCAGTCTATTGGCAATTAGATAACAAATACAGGACATGTAGATGGAGTCAAAAGCATCACTGTGTTTTACAGCCTGCTTGCACAGTAAGTCTCTAGTTTGCAATGCGGAAAAGAAATCCTGGATAAAAAGCATGGAGCAGACGTTCATCGAGCATAAAGTAGCAAAGCCCTGCTGATTTCAATAGATCTACGATTTACAGTGGCTGAGGATGCTATTTCTTACTGGTGAGTTTTGAAACTCCTATAATTAACTAAGAAAACTCAATGAATGTGTCTTCTGAATTCAAGTCACAAGTGCTCTGGGACAATTGTTCCACCCTTCCAAATCAGGTCCCCTATACAGGAACAAGCAGGTACCCTATATGAGCTAAAAGCAGGTGTGTTCCTTTATTAGTAGTACGAGACTCCAAAACATGGATTTTCAATATGTTACTAACTCCACATTGGATATAGAGGGAGGGAAGGGTGAAAAAAAAACCAAACATGTTGAAGACACAAAAGGAGTTTTGGCTCATGAAAGTTTATCTCAGCTAATAAAGAGAATAAATGGATAACAAAGTAAAGATGTCATTAGCAGTAAGGTACAGCACTTTGTCATTAATAGAATAATGCAGCACGGATGGTTTTGTTGGCTTCTGGATGTTAATGTGATCTTTCTTCAATGCAAACAGTTAAACGGAAAAAATAAAAAATATGAAAGCATCCCCTTGAGCTTTTTAAGGCTGTTTTCAGATGAGATTTCCTTTCCTACTGGTGCCATTTACATGATTATTAGCAAGAAGAATTACTAGGTTTCACAAAAAAAGAACTTGAAAAACCTCAAAATCACTTTCTTTGCACCACTAAAGCCTTGACACTTCAAGAATGTAGTTTTTCTTCACGTAGGAGCACATTTACACCACAATGAATGGGACTGTTACCCATGATATTAGTCCACATTAGCCTAAAAACAACCGGTTTTATGGCAGTTTTTGTGGTTCTATCTCCTGCATCACATCCTGGTAATCCATATTTCCTGGATTCAAGCAAACATCCTAGAATCTGTAAGCCTTAACACCAGCCTATGCACTCTCTCTCTCTCCTTCATTTCTACACTAGGTCAGAACTACAACAAATATTGATCTCTCAACAAATTGAAGATTTTAGAATTGAAAATAAAACAAATGGGAACCTTCTAGTGTGATGGTGTATTCAAAAAGCACTCGTTCCTAGAAAAGATCTTAAAATACGGGACCTCTGTGTTGGGGATTTTACAGTATAAGAATAGCAACACAAGGCCTTTCACCCTGAAAACCCCTGACAATCCAGATCAATTTACAAAAACCAGAATCAGTATACTTCAAAACTTGCAATAACTTTGGAAAGAGATTTCCATCTATAATTTTGCACATGCAGAAGATAAGTAATTGGATGTATAATGTTTGGGATGACCCACATCATTAGAATTTGGGTGGTCACCGTCGCTAACTCGTGTTGCTGTAGCACTGATGTGCCCAGATTTTCCATGTCTGTCCAGATCAACAGTCTGTGACAAGCAGTGTGGCTCTCCCCATTTCATCAAATAGGCTCTGAAAGTGGCCACGTAGCAGCTGCACATAATTATTTCTGTGTTGGGTGTGCATTTGAAATAAAATTGTTGATGTTGTAACGCCAAGCAATCAAATCAGCAGTGCCAGAGTTAGGACTGGCTGGAGAGAAAAACAGTATGCGATCATATATTTCCTGTTTTCTGCAGAAGGGAGTTGAACCAAAATAAGTTTTATTCTGGCCTTTTTCTGCTTTTTCAAATGTATTTTTGTCTGTGCATATAGTTAAAAATTTCTTCATTCAATGTCTGAAAGCAAACATGGAGTTTTCTTAATCAAATCCCAGCAGCATCTCCAGCTCCTTTAAACCTAGGCCAGCAGCACCCACAAGATGTCACATGTTTTAGTTTGCCAGTAAGGGAAAACACATGTTCAGCTCTAACAGAACAAACTCAGTGCACTGTACACTACTTTACATGCCTGCTGCCATTGCAAGACACCCTCTAGGACAACCATCTTGTGTTCCACGATAATTGCAACAAGGTTTTTCAAATCAATTACAATCCACATTGTCTCATCACTGTACACAAGCACCACAGAAATGCCATGTCATTATTTTTTTTTTTCCATCAATTCAGCTCTTCAAGTTATATTTTTGTCATCCTTTACCTCTACGTCAACATTCACATTGTCGCTGTCAAACCAAGAAGCAGCACTGACAGCCACATCTTGAATAGCCATCTTTCACTCTCAAATAATCTAGTTTGCAATGGGTATCTTTACCTGCTATTCTTCTATTTTCCATCTCATGAGCTGCCATGAAATTGACATTTAAAACTAATTGTACGGTAAAATCCTGCAGATTCCAGAAACTGTGCCTGAGATTTGTGGCAAGGCAGGAGGACCAGATTCTCCCCTGTATTAGTTTTCTGTCTGCTACATAACTGTGAATGAGTGCTAAAGGGGATTATTAGGCCCCAGTGGTGAGATAGAGTGCATATAACTAATCTGCATTGCTTATCTCAAGCAGACAGTGGTCTGTCAGGACATGTCTACATGCCCTCCATGCATGTCCCTTGCCTTTATTGTCTTGCTGCCACCGTTGCTGCTGGTGGCTCTCCTCTGCTCTTATAAACAACCAATTACTGCCCCAAACAGATGTCTGTGACTATGATCAAATAATTTAGTTGGAGTGAAGAGGCCTTAAACGGGTCAATTCCATTCAGTTAGACATGGTATCTGAGCGAAGGCGAAAGGAGGCACTGCAGGGTGACCTGAACTTGTGAGTTATTGAGAGCAGGTAAACTTAGGACAGCGGATAATGAATCAGCTCTTTCCAGTTAACTCCGTAAAAATGCACAAAATGAAATCTGCAGAATTATTTAAGGAGTGTTTCTACTGCAGGAAATCAAATGGGAGAGTTAACAGAAAAAAGAGATTCCTTTACATAGTGCAGTGTTTTGTTTCATGAAAGACATGTGCTTCCCTGCAATTAACCATTAGTTTATAAAGCTAAAAAGCTATATATAGAATTAGGAGAGTAGTGAAAGAGTTTGGCGGGATCTTTTTAATTAACTTTGCTACTGATGAACTGTTATCTCCAGCAAGAAAATATGATACATATGCCTTTGAAAAAGTATGATTTCCATTAAAATATTGTGCTAACTTCATGGTTTATAGCTTGCCTGTTCAATAAATTTGTATTTAGCTATTGTCTTCCTTGGTCTGCAGGGGAAACAATGCGTATCGGGCAGATGCTCAGACATCCGAACAATTAATGTAGCTTTCAAAAAGAAAAAACAAAAAGAGAATGGCTTTAAATCTTTTCTGCCTATGCAACCAACAGCCACCCTACATGAGATCATAAAAATACACGGCTGTTTGACGGGTAGTTATGTTAAGCTATAACCATAACCAAAAGCCATGACCAAGAAGGTGAAGGAGAGAATCCTTTTATTCTCTCCTCCTGATTCAACAGTGCCTTAAACAGCGAGATTTTCCATTCTGCAATGCTGTCACCCAACCACACAAGCATAATCATCTGTTCTGCTATAAATTCATTGGTGACATTGTCCCACCAGTGAAGTTCAATAGAAGCACAAAAAATTCCCTTGCAAGACTCAGCCAATACCATTTCCGTAACGTGAAGTTAAGATATCTAAGTATTAAAATGCCCAGGTAGGAATCAGGCCACTGAAGAGCGCTGCAAATGCTGGAAAATTTCTGGGACAGTTTCACTCAGTTTGCCATAAATCTCTCAGAAATTTCTCAGGCACTTCCACAAGTAGGCGAGAGACAGAGCTTTTGTTCCTTAGGCTTTGAACAAGATTTTAAGGTTTAGTCCCATAGATCAGACATGTTGGCTGACATATAAGGAGCAGTGGGAGGAAGGATGCAAGTGGGTGATGCGAGACCTCTCTGGACCACCAACAGCTCTCAGAGCTGAGTCCCATAGGTTTCTCACAGTTACTGTAAAGATAGGTACCGCAGAATGGAAAAGGTTCTTGGAAGAGCAGAAACTGAAGCACCAGGTGCCACCTGTATGTGAGCTGAGGACAAAATCAGAGGTGAACAAAGTATGGGGTGAATCCAAAAAATATGAAAGACTAGCATGTTCATATGCAGATGGAATAGAGAGAGTTACAGAGTTGAAAACGTAGGGCTGAGGAGAGGAAAAAAGGCAAATGCATCTTTGGTACTGATGCAGAAGTACTGGAGAAAAATTCCCAAGGTTGGCCTCCACATTGAAGGCTGAGTTCAGCACACCGAGGAAATTATTTCATGGATCTTATCAAGAAATAACTTAAAATAGGTTTAAATTTTAAACAGAGGCTGTGTGTGGCTTACCAATAGGAAACTAAGCCACAGGGGTAAGGAAGAACTTCACCTGAAGTTACAGAGAATATTGGACCCAGTCCAGTTTATGGTTAATCTGGTATTAATCCCAGGAGAGCAGAGGAATAGCACTTAGCTTTCTGTGTCTGAAATGGGAAATTGCACCTGGAAACATATGTGATGCTAGCATAAGTTTCCAAATCAGAAATAATGGGTAAATACCTGGTCACCATAGGCTTTATGCTGCAACAGAATGCAGTTAGCACTTACTGGCTGCCTAAAAAGGTTCAGCTAGAAAAGTGTACTCAGATCCACACAAACATCAGTCATTCCAGTTCATAACTACAGTTTCTACAGAACAAGCCTTGATCACCTATATTTACACTTAGGTTGTACAGACTGTTTACACACCCTGCTTTTTGTACTATAAATTTAAGACTTATTCTTCCCTCAGGAATCAATTCTCCCTGAACTACCAGTTGCTGCTACTTCTTCATCCACTAATTCTGACTTATTAGGGAACACTCCTTCATAGTATCTGCAGTTCAAAGTAGTGTCATCACCCATCCTTCCTCCATCTTAGCACATGGAAAACCAGATTAACTACTCTACTTTTCTTCTTAGACATTTAGATTTTCTGTGTTGACAACTTCTGAGGTGTGAGTTTCCCCTAATAGACCACAGAAATAGAAAATATCATAAAATTGAATAGATAGAAAAGAAACAGAAGAAATCACGACCACTGAAAAGATTCTATACCCAAAGAGTTTTCCCACATCCTGAGTCAATGCCACAGCTCTCAGCTCAGAAATGTACCCTGTCTCCTTCTGTCCAAATCCACACTACTTCTGGACATTTAAGGACGTAATTTCAGCAGAACAATGTACCATTTAAACAAAAGGCTGGCCTTGCCACGTGCCTGGTGCTCTCCTCCACTGACCTTATTGGCCAAAACTTTGGATCTCTATTAGTCACGTATTCAGTCATTGAAACACAGAGCTGGTGGCCCAGAGGATGACCCAACTGAAAACATGTGATGTATTCCGAAGTTCAGAAAGCTTCAACTGAAGCAGAACCAGACATAAGAAATCCTTTTTCTGTGCCATGATTTGAAGGAAAACAAAGAAAACCCTTACATGTGCCAGCAGTTCCTAAGCTGCTACGCAGTCATTGAGCCAACATCTGCCACATCTTTTGCACAGAAGATGGCAAAATGGTACTGACAGCTAAACTGCTTGTCCCAGGGCTCGTTTTAAAGCTCTCCTGCAAAGTCCCCCACCAGCACAGAGTTCCCACAGATCACAGCCAAATTACAGCTTCGTTGCAGTGACTTGCAGCTCCATTATTTTTTCCATACCACTAATACTACACATTTACACATTGCCTGGCTGAGGTGCTTGAAAGACCAATTCTGTCTTTAACAACTGTTCCCAGCTTTACTCAGCTTCGTGTTAAAACCCTGACTTTTATTACAACCAGCCTCTGCATACACCCACCTGCTGGATTGCTCCTGGGTTACTCAAGTACACTTTTATAGAGATCAATGCCAACAAGAATACGGGCTTATTTTTCTTCAGGGCACAGATGAGACCTGAAAAACAGTTCACAGCAAGCAGTGGAATTTGGCTGTTTGGGCACTTCTGGACACAGATATCAAGCATTCATTAAAAAGTATTTAATAGAGGGAATATCCTAGGGGAAATACTACATTTTCATAAAGCAATTTATGCCAAGTCACGGAGCTGAAACCAGCGTGGTTGGTTTCAGCCATAGGTTCCAAAAAATACCCACGAATTTCCAAATAGCACAAGCAGAACAAACTGATTCCTGCTGCTGCTGAAACCACCATAAATCTGGCTTGAGGTTAGTCCAGAATGGGTAGGAACACATCCCAGCAAAGTAGCACTTGTTCATCCCTGGAAGTTTTTCAGTTTAACACCCAGGTAGGTAGATCCTCAACCCAAACACCACTATAAATCCCCATTGTGCCATTATGTACACGGCTTAGCTGCTGGTTTACTCCAAATAAATAATTAACTTTAGCTTCAGTTTAAAAGAGGTAGAAACCACTCAATATGCATTTAGCAGTGAAAAAAAAAAATCAATCTTCGGAAGAACAGATGTGGCCACTGTTTTGGTTGGGATATTTCTAAAATATTAAACAATCCTTCTCCTGATATAAATAACAGGAGCATAATTGAATTAATATTGACTAATAGTAATTGTTCCTTGTTCCTCAAGTCTGCCTTTTATTAGTGGGAGGAGTGGTGGAGGTTATTGCCTCTTTTAAAAAAAAATCCTCGGGCCCTGAAGCACCTTTTCTGCCTTATTATTATTGTAATAATGAGGGCAACTGATTTAATCTCTCCTTACACAATACTGCAGCACAGCGATGGCTAAATAAACAGCCAAAGTCCTTTTGTCCCTGTGGGCTGTTTCTCGGTAATTAAAATCAATAGGATCTTTCTCGGAGGATCTCTTTAACCTCATAGAGCTACAGTGTTCTGAGCAGGCAATGTAAAACAAACAAATGAACTCACAGTCCTTGTGGAGGAAAAAAAAATACAAGCAACGCATCATTATTTTATTAGGATAATATTGTTTTTGGTGGGGAATTGGGCAGGAGGTAGTATCCAATACTTTATTTATTTATAATTCCTTTTCCTTTTATTTCCTCCTGTTTCTTAGAAAACAAAGCTACTCTGGCAGCATCCTTTATTCCCAGAGGTCATGTGAGCTGAAATAGTCCATTGATCTTCCTTCTTTAGGAAAAGGAATAGGCAACGGAGGGAAAACAAACATCACCCACTTGAGACTTGTGACAGCTCAGGACCTCTCGGTATAAGGTACTGCACATTTAAGGTTGAAGAGGAAAGCAGCCAAAGTGTTTCACCACTGCTGGTGCATGCAGTTGCAGCTATGGACAACACAGGCTGCAGGAACATCTCTGGGCTATGCACCCACCCAATGGCAGGTATCACAGGCACCACTTCCAGGGAGGTATGATCCTGTGACCCACACACAACAGACAGGAAGAAAAGGATTTACACTGCAACTCTCAGGAATCCTGAGGCATTAATTGATGCAGGGTGAAGCAATTAGACCACGTGGAAGATGGCAAGAGGGGACCCTATCCTGGTCTATACATGCATTTTGTCTTAAAAAAAACATAATACTGCTGCTCAGTGCTTCTGTAGAACAAAACTGCCTGGTAAGCCCTTGCCAACACAGGGTGGGGTGAGCTTAGCCACAGGAGCAGCATCTCCTTTCTGACTGTCAGCACCCACAGGCTGCTCCTTACCCATAGAGGGACATGAAAGCACTTGAGCAAGTCCTGGACCTAAGCTAAAAAGCATTATCATCAGCTCACAGCAGCAGGGAATCCATCCCCATTAGCTGCCTTTCAGTCCCGACATACTGCCACTCTAAGCAACAAAAGCCCAAACACACATGCAAGGAAGCAGCAGTTAAAATGAGAGGGATTTTAGACAGAAGCAATTATACTTTGTTAGACAGGCGCCCAGGAATGGGTGGGGAGAGTCAATCTTACGCTCTGGTAATTTTACAAGGTGTTTCCAAAGGTACAAAGGCAATATAGTAAGTGCTGTAAGAGGGAAACCAAGCATCAAGCTACTCTCATTGCATCTCTGCTCTGGGATCCGGTTTTACATGTTGACAGCTCTGGTACAGGCTACAGCCAAGATACACCACTATGGTACAAGCAGATAGGAAATATTTCAGTGCCTGGGCACAATGAAAGGAAAACCCCTTTGCCTGGACTTCTAGCAATGCAGCTGTCAATGCTTTAGCCACCAGGTAGGACATGGTCAAGCAAAAGGAAGACCTGAGACACACATTACATGTGCCTCCATACATTACATGGTCCATCTAGGTGCTCCCAGGTCTAGCCAATACTTCTGGTTAGCTGATTCTTCCACTTACAGAAGCTGCTTCCAATGTCTCATATTTCTTGCAAACTTAATCCTATGGACAGGATTTTTTCAGGTTTGTGCCCCTGGTAAGCACACTCTGGAGAGTTTCAGCCAAAATGGTTCATCCCTTTCTGAAAAAGGGATTCTGAAAAAAAAAATAAAAGATACTGCTTAATGCCTTTCACTTGCCATAAAATCCTTCCTTTGAGCAGCAGTAACACCTTCACCAGAAATTTGCTATTTGCAGGTGAGGTGACTTGCAAGAACAGGAGCCATAACCACCAAAATCTGTCAACCTTGGAGCCATGAAAAGAATACCTTGGTGTTGACCTGTTCAGTAAAGGTTTCCTAGATTTTACAAGCTCTTGAAAATACAATGGTGTCTATAAAAGAAGAAAGCTTTGAGATGCCCACAATGCAGAGAACTTGGGCTTTAGGGTATCATGCAATAGCATCAAATCTGTTCAGCTCTCCAAAAGCAGGGTCAGCTACAGCTATTCCGTTCCCTACAGATGGCTCTCCGACCTCCCTACGCAATGCATTCAATCACTTCACCATTCTAACCCGAGTTTTTTCTAACGTGCTACATTAGACCATAGTTTAAACCCAGGGACACTAGGGCAAATCTTTCCCTTGTCTCCCACAACAGGAGGAATTTACATGTTCAAATATGATTAAAAAAATGAACTATACTTGGGTTATTAAACTCAGAGCAATACTTTTATATACAATATTTAGAAAATTGATATTTAAATCATTTTATTAGTTTGTTTGGTCTCTTACCAATTGGTCTATCTATGAATGGAAGTTTTCTGCTGAAGTCCATATTCCAGTGAAGCATTTAGATGCACTCAATGAACTGCTTTTCCCTACTAGGAATAGATTTTGAAAGACTGCTTTTATCCAAGCCTTTGCATTAGCGACCACCTTCAACGCTCGGGAAAGTGAAGACATCCTTTTACTAAAGCACATAGAAATTGCATAGGGATTGCAGAGATTTTTTTATTTCTCTTAATTTTCTACAAATTTTAGCACGCTACATAACCAAAATCTAAAAAACTGATTTCAACTGAAAGCGATAAGCAGCACATGTCATCAATGCCTTTTTTTTTAAAGAAACAAACAAGTTGATTTGAAATGGTCTCTTTCTTCTGCTTTTCTATCTCCTTGGGCATTTCAAGTGCTGCAGTTTATATTACAGTTTCATAAAAGGTGTATTGTACTCTGCAAAGCATTTTAGGACACAGCTATGGGAAAGATCATAGAATCATAGAATTGCTAAGGTTGGAAAAGACCCACAGGATCATCCAGTCCAACCATTCACCCTTCATCAATGGTTCCCGCTAAACCATGTCCCTCAACACAACATCCAAACGTTCTCTGAACACCACCAGGCTCGGTGACTCCACCACCTCTCTGGGCAGCCCATTCCAGTGCCTGACCACCCTTTCAGAGAAGTAGTATTTCCTAACGTCTAGCCTGAACCTTCCCTGGCGCAGCTTGAAGCCATTCCCTCTAGTGCTATCACTAGTCACACGAGAGAAGAGGCTGACCCCCAGCTCACTACAGCCTCCCTTCAGGTAGTTATAGAGAGCAATAAGGTTTCCCCTGAGCCTCCTCTTCTCCAGACTGAACAATCCCAGCTCCTTCAACCGCTCTTCATAAGGTCTGTGCTCCAGACCCCTCACCAGCTTTGTTGCCCTCCTCTGGACATGCTCCACAGCCTCAATGTCTTTCTTACAGTGAGGGGCCCAAAACCGGACACCAGTGCTGAGTACAGGGGGACAATTACTTCCCTATTCCTGCTGGCCACACTATTTCTGATACAAGCCACGATGCCATTGGCCTTCTTGGCCACCTGGGCACACTGCTGGCTCATGTTCAGCCTAGCGTCAATCAACACCCCCAGGTCCATTTCCTCTACACAGTCTTCCAGCCACTCTGCCCCAAGCCTGTAGCGTTGCTTGGGGTTATTGTGGCCAAAGTGCAGGACCCGGCATTCGGTCTTGTTGAATCCCATCCCATTGGCTTCAGCCCAGCTATCCAGCCTATCCAGATCCCCCTGTAGGGCCTCGCTGCCCTCAGGCAGATCAACACTTCCAGCCAGCTTGGTGTCATCTGCAAACTTACTGAGGGTGCACTCAATGCCCTCATCCAAGTCATCAATAAAGATACTGAAGAGGACAGGCCCCAGCACCGACCCCTGGGGAACACCACTTGTGACTGTTCGCCAGCTGGATTTAACTCCATTATGCTTAAACAGTTCAAAATTCTTCCCTGAAAAGGAGTTTGTGTATTCCTATTTTCACTATTCACGGTGCAAGAAGTCCTGTCAACAGGATATTTTTGTGAATAAATATTGAATTCTTCATCTTCTGGCTACACAAGTGGGGAAAAGAAACATTTTACACATTTAAAACTGGAGCAATTAAATACTGGAGGAATTATGTAGAAGCAGCTCAAAGGTAATGATATTCTTATGAATAAAGTTGTATCTTGCTTAAGTCAACACATCTTACAGACAGTCACAGGTTAACTACGCAGAAAGCTGGTGTTTCTGGTTTCAACTAAGACAAGCTCTCTTATTTTGATAATTTGCCCAAGAGAGGAGATGTGCTGGATTCCTACTCCTTTTTCACATAAAGAAATTGGTTGATTGTGTTTATACCGTGCTGTTCTCAGTACATAATATCAATTCCCCTGGTTTGTGATATTCAGTTTGAAGACAACATACTTAGATGAACGCAGACAGCTTGGGATCAGATATAAGGAACCACTCACTGGTTTCAGCCAAGTAGTGGTTGTTGGTTTTTCGTGGCAGTTTTTAGTTATGTTGAAGAAATCACCTACTAATCATAGAATGGTTTGGGTTGGAAGGGACCTTTAAGATATCCAGTTCAACCCCACTGCTGTACTCAAAGATAACTCCCATTAGACCAGGTTGCTCAAAGCCCCATCCAGCCTGGCACTGCAAAGCTCCAGGGAGGGGGAATCTACAATCCGGGCAACCTGTTCCAGTGTTTCACCATCCCTACAGTAAAGAATTTCTTCCTGATATCTAGTCTAAATGTACCCTAACCCCATTTTAAACCGTTTCCCATGTCCTGTCACTATATACCCCTATAAAAAGTCCCTCCCCAGCTTTCCTGTAGGCCCCCCAGTGAACTATTTTGGACTAAAAATATACAGATAAACTTTGTTCTAGGTAATAGCTGTCAAGTGGACTCCTAAATTCATCTATTAAGGGGCAAGTGGAGCATTACATGTTGTCTCTCCTATTGATAGAGGATTGCAGTATTGCATAGAGGGCAGACTGAGCTCATGAGCAGAAGCTACAGCCCTTTCCAAAGTCATGACTTTATGGAGTTGCATGCTCTAAAGCTTTCCCTTCAACCAAGGTCCCTCACACCTCAAGTCTGAATATCAGCTCTTATTACTGATCCTGATACAGCCCTTTACAGATAATTGTGTTATCTGGAGAACACTGACAAGTGTTGAAAATGAGTGACGTCTTCATATTATCTGGTCTGCAATTACAGCAATTGCACCTTTTAAAACAGTAGTCATTACGTTCTACAAATAAGCAAATGACCTCTTGAGTATCACTGCAGCCATGAAAGCTGCCCTTTGCAGGAGTTCCAAAACAGCATGCCAAGGACCCTGCTGGCACAACCTACCGAAAACACTGAACTAAAACCCAATAATCACTCATTACTAACCTTTCATGCAACAAGATCTCCAGTGAACATAAAACACAAAGCACACACAGATGGACCACATGATGGGATGTTGGTAACTCTCCACACACCGCTGCAACCACACTGAGAAGTTGCAGCAAATCATTTACTTTTCTCACTTTGGTGCACTCGTGTCATCAACTCTGGCTCTGCTGCGCTCTGCCACTCATGAGTTATCTGGACATTTCAATCTCATGAGAATAAATGGTTTGTCTGACTTGAAGTCACATAGTCTCCATACCTACAGATGTTCAGGTATGTGCAGGGCATTCTGTGTATTATGCACAGGGCTCCTGAACAGGAGTGGATATATCAGAGGAAAAGAGACAGAATATTAATATTAAAAACAATTAAAAAGAAAAAGAAATGAAGACAAGACTTTGCTGCCTGTGTTCAGGGCAAACCCAAAACCACTCCACAGAGAACATAGCAGATTAAATTGCTAACAGCTCAGAACTCCCCATAATTTTGAGCCAGCAGTGACATTTTACACCCACTGCCAAGAACTGCAAATAACTATGAAAGGCAGTGGAAAGAATCAGGCCTCAAAGCCTTGGAAGAGTTACTCCTAATGTATCCTGGTGCAAATGGGGACTGAGTCCACGAAGCAAAGTTAGAAAACTCTGCACTGAGCTGCCTCCATATCTACCTCTGTAAGCTGACCCATCCTTAAGGACAGCATTAGCTCAAGTAGATGTATAATCACATGGATTTTATGAAGTGAGTATCCTGTGTTCCTTGTTTAACACTGTCTTTCTATATTTAAACAATTCTTCCTTTTCTAAATTACCAGTAGGGTGGTAACACATTTTTTTCCAACCCGAATTTGTGCAGGACAAGAAATTTCACCAAAAAGAGCCTCACTCCCTAAACTGCCTTTCACAACCTCTCATGGCTTTTCAGACTTAATTTTCTATAGATTGCTTACCCATTCAAGAGGAGAAACTCGAATGCTCTCAGCCTGCAGAGCTGGAGCCTGCAAAAAAAAATGTCAGGATCGTTCACCACAGCCCCTGAATGCAAGCTTAACTGCAAGTGGCTGCTTTTAGCACATCAATGTGAATTACTTGACTGCGAAACTAAGCAGCAATTAAACACCTCACCACTAAGAGGAAATGAGAAATTTACTGTTTGGTCTTCAGATAAGCTACAGCCTCCTGTGAGCTACTGTTATCAAACCCCAGGGAGGACCAGTTAGAGTCAGAACGCTGTCAGTCTGTGGGCAAAAGGGGAAATATTTCTAGTGAAACAGAAGTCAATTTTTATCATTCTCCCCTTGTGGTCTCCCTTGACTGCTAATAGCAAGGACTGTGAGAAGGGAAAGGTGTTGAGGTTTAACTGAGATTACACCTGGAAGCAACTGGGTTGTTCTGCTCAGTTGTAGTTAAGGGCATGGGGGATGGTTCAGCAGGACAGGCTCACCCAGCATGGCCCTTTCCATTTCAGCAGTCACATTAATTTGGTACAGAGAAGCAAAATGAGACTGCTTGTGCCTAGTGTAGGCAACAAGAGAGAAAGAGCCCTCCTCAGAAATACCATGAATGCAAAAAGCCACACACTTCTGTTCACACAGACCTTGGGTTTATTTTCAAGTATCACTGAGGACTGATGTCATGGAACTCCTTCAAACCAGGAGAAATGCCCACACTGAAAGTTTGGTTAGGCGGCACTGCAAGTGCCTGCTCTGCCTTAGTAAAATCTCTGATACCTATTTCAGGAGCTGCCTATAGCCAATTTCATTACATTCTTTAATGATATATGAAATTAAGAACTACAAGGAAAGAATGTTTCAGCAATTTTCTGTTAGTCCTTGTCTATCTGCCTATCAGTATTCAGGATCTCGGTGATGACAGTAATATATTGCCTTAACTGCCAACAACTATTTGATACTATCACACCCTCTCCTCGATCCTTTACTTACTGTTCTCTTGCTGCTTTTGATCCAAATCCTGCTAATCTCAACATAGTTCCAGCCAGGCTGGAAAAGCAAAAGGAAAAGGACACCCATGGGACAACTCTAGTGCCCATTTCTACCCCCCCCCCCCCATGCATGTCCTGTGTCCCATTGACATGCATCTCTTTTGTTGATATTGGCCTTTGACTGGACACTGTGGGAAGTGTTGCTTTCCAGTTCATATTGCCAAAGAGGAATGAAATGGTATTTGATAGACTCTCCCATGGACAACTGATGATAAAGCATGCATCTCCTTTAATACATTCCCAAGAGAATAACCCTTCATATTCACTGTGGTCCACGGTGCTATCTGAGAGTAATCAATCTCCTGAGCACGGTCAGTTAGGCCCTCACTGCCTGTGCTGGAAGGAGTCAATGCAAACTTATCTGCTGCCTTCTTCTCCTAGATGGCTCACATCTAGTGAGTCCACCTACTGGGGCAAACAGCACATACTGGGAGTTACTGATATCACACAGCTACAACAACAAAGTAATAGACAACCTTATGTGTTGAGAAAGTCATTTGTGTTGTTTCTCCACCTGCCATTCACATACATACACATTACATATACTTTATGTGATCTCAAAGGCTATTTGTCAGACAAGGAAATGAATTAGTGTGGATTCCTCACAGTCACTTAGGATGAATTTAAAGCCTTGCAGGGTATGCTAGTTTTAACAGCAGTACTTAGGTTCCTCTAAGTTCTGTTGGTGATACTTGCCCCGTATTTTGACTAACAGGTAATGTGAAGTCTATGCTTTGTTTTCCTACCCTGCATCTTTGATATCTCTCCAATTCTGCACTCAGAAAGAGGTGTTTATTTATGTTTTTATAATAAAAGCCACACATAGCTATGCAGTCACAGAATGATCCCACACCAAAGAGAGTCACGTAGTTCCCATGACATTACAGTAGCAAAATTATTGCTAAACAGTTACAAATCTGTGCCTCATTACATGCATTATCTATTTGTTAACTTGAGCAGAATGCCTAGAAAATAGCAGACACCACTGTCAGAAATGTAGGGGGATTATTTGGGAGATAGAGAGGATCTTACAGCCAAGGTGTAGGTCCAGTGATCAAGAGATTAACAGCGCAGCTTCACATGACACATACAGGGACCTAAGAGAGCTGTCAGGCTTCCCATGCCTACAACCAGGAGCAAGACATCATGTTTTTGCAGGTGTTGGTTCAACTGGATAACCAGATAAAATGGAGTGGTTGGTTTTTTTTCCCCCCCTTTTTCCTTCACATCAGATCATGCTGCTGCAGGGAAAGTGACAACAACTTATGGCTGGAGGTGGCAAAAGCAGCATTTCACAGCTTACTTAGGTGAGCTGTCACATAAGGCCACTTGCCCTTCGATTCCTGAGTGGGAGTTTGTTACGGATGGGAGAAGGGCACTTGGACTTCCCACCTGCTACATGCAGCCATGCAAGTACAACCTACTTGATTTGTGAACAGAGCTACAAGAAACCTGGGAGTCATCTCCCCATGCATAAGATGGAGGAATATTCTTTCCCGTTCTTTGACCAATTTAGCAATGAAACTGGAAGTACTTCAGGTCAATAACAGCTCATAAATTCTGTTTGTATAGTGACTGGCATGAGAAGGCCATCTCATTTACTTGTATCAATATCAAACACCTTGAGCCAGCTTGAAAAGCTAATGCTGCTACTCAAAAACAGATGCAGCAAAGAAGTGAGCCATGACAGGTAATGCGTTTCTGGGCAGTTTTGAGCCAATTCTGCATGGAATTGTAAATTCTGAGGCTGACAGTCCAAGAATATGATAGAGCATTCTATTTTTATTAAGGAATTTACAGTCCTTCATGTTTTCATGCAACTGACTTCACTGCAACAAAGAGGTGAATTGCTCAAATATCCAAATCCTGCACTAAATAGCTTCTTAATTTTCATGTGCGTTAACATTAAGTCTTTGATTTTACATAAGCTCTGCAGGAAACAGGAGTTACCTCCAGTGTAAATGCCAGCATGTGAGATAAATCTCAGCATCTCTGCATTGCCAGCGTCTGTTTCTCTCTACTTTGGGATATATGTTGCATCTGAACTATTTTAGACAGCTATTTTAGGATAAGATAATTCATACCTTACAAGTCCGCATGTTCTCCCCTCCAACCAACACGGAAGCCAGGAGTGACAAAACCAGATGTCTCTGTCTATCTCTGGACAAAATAATTCTGTTCCATACATCCAATTAAAACGGCCTGAATTTTAACTTTCACACACAAAATATCCTCATATCAGTGTATACAAACAATAAGTACTGTAAGTTAGACCATGTTGCCTAAAAAGTCAGCCAGCCATGATGCAAATGCATCCCTCCCTCCACAAATAACAAAGTTGACCTTTTCCACAGCGAGATACAACGCACCAATATTCAGTACCTTAAAGCAATTTCCGAGCTTCCCTAATAGAGTATCCAGACCTTGAGACTGATCTCCATAAGTATACAAAATCTTGAATTCCTATTGACAGAGTGCTCAGCACTTCACAGGATTAGCAACAGCCATGAGCTTTCCAACAGCATGACTGGACCATGATGGGTTTTTTTTTTTTGTCATTGAAGACACTGTGTATCAGATGAATTACAACAACCTGGAATATCTAGGTCCAAATTCCAGCAGAACTGCTGATCTTCTTCAACTAAGTTCATTTGGACCTCTGTAGCCTAAACTCTATTTGAAGACCAAAGTCAAAAGCATCAACATTAAGAAAAAAAAACAAAACAAAACCAGAAAAATACATTTTTCCTTGACTGGCAATAAAAGAACTCATGCCCCATAAGCACTGCTTCCACCTCCAGGTCAACATCTTTCTTGGTAAACCAAAGCAAACCACAGCCAAGCATTCAGAGCTGCCCTCACCCTGTATGTGAAAAATCACACCATGAATTCAACACCCTGAAGCCAGTGAGAGTTTTTTCCCTTTGTGTCCATTAACTTAGAGAAAATGGAAAAATAGACTTACAGCCCAGCAGGTCCTCATAGCCAGAGTTTTCTTCAGTATTTCTTCAGTCTGCATCTCCTCCCCCCTTCACAGCGAGGCAGCCAACCTCAAAAGAAGGGGAGATGAAAAACTCAGCTCCTGATTTAAAATCATTTCAGGCTGAGGTTTTGCCAGAGGAATCACAGCTGTGACATGCCCACCACTCTAACCATGGTGAATGAATCTAGCCACGAATCGTTAAGCTCCCCAAGCATCCACTTCTCTCAGCCTGCTACTAATCACTCAGAAATCTGGCTCTCTGGACTATTTGTCATAAGAAATTGCTCCAATTCAAAAAGATGATCTGGAAGTTTAATATTAATCAAAACAGGGCATATACCAGCAGAGATGCAGTTTAAACGTAAGTGTGAGATAAAGGAAAATAATTGCAGTCACCAAATTCCACACTGACACAAGAAAAATGCCTCACTGATGTCAAGGCAAAGCAGAGGCATTAAAAAGCTGCTTCATCCTAGCCACAGTGGGGCTGGAGCTTGTGCAGAAATGGAGTTTAATGTATTTCTTTTCTATCCAAAAACATTGGTGGTTCAAGAAAAGCAGGATACACATCCCCTGGGATTATAAGTGGGCTGCAGCCAGAAGCTGGGAAAGTGACCACTGCGGAGCGTTTTACCTGACGCAGATGAGATTTATCAGATTGAGTTGTTACCAAGGCTGCAATAAGAAATGAGAATTCAAGGGACATAATTCTTCTCCTTCTAAGGCAGCTATCCTGAGCAGGTTAAGTGAAACACCTTCAGAGATAGGAGCAGCACCCAGCCATGGCAGGAGCAAGGAAGTAGGAGCATTGTGTTGAGCTGGGAAGCAGCATCCTTAATTTTCAGTGCAGCAGTACCTGAGCAGCTCCATTCTTTGGAAGACCAACACCTGTTTGCAGCCAAACCTGCTCAGCCCATCTCTAGTTAATTAAGTTCTGCTTTAAAACCAATAGCAGCATTTTGAGCTCTACACTTGTCCTCCAGTGTCAAAAAAATGATACATGTGTTAATATCCCATCCTTTTTAGGCTCTGAGAAGCAAACTGACCTTGTGGAACAGTCATTAGTTGTTTTTTTAATTAACTGCTCCACACTTTTGCCCCAGATCTTGCAGCAACTTGCAGAAATGGTGAAGCAAAGCTGTTCAGCAATAAACTGGAGGAGTTTTGTCATGTGCCAGAACAACTTTTGTTCTCACGGGCATTTGTAATGAGGCTGTCTCCTTCTTACCAGTACCAAATCTACATCAAATGGAGTTTCTAAAACAATATAATGAGAGTACTCACCATTAAATTCCCATCTTCATTAGTACCTCATTTAACTGCTGATTTTATATCCCCAAGCATCTTTAATTTATTGATTGGTTCTAGGAGGGTTTTTCTTTTGCATTATTTTTCTTTCCATTTAGCATCAATTAGTGGAACCTCGGCAATAATTTGTATTTGGGTTTTGGCATAACGAGTTACAGGTGTTTAAATGATTCAACTAAGCCTCCACCTGTGATTGCTTAGGCAAAATTTCAAAACTCAAGTCTCTGCCAAGACACAGACACCCTTGTGTAAGGGTACACAAGTGCAGTGAGTGCAAAACTCTGACCCTGCCCCTTTCTGCCTATGGCATTGGGTGAAGCTGATCAGACAGCTGCAATCCATGGGCTGTTGGGAGGTGCCAAACTTTGCCTCCAAAACACTCTGAGCATCACACACTACCCACAAGATAGTATCAGTGGCATCTTGCCCTTCATGTGGCTCAATTCATGGCACATCCTTTATGTGCTATGCTTCTGAGAAGGCAACACTTGAAAGACCCTGGAAAGGCTGTACAGACAAAATATGGGAAGTTGCACAGAGAAAGGAAATAACTGTCCAGACCCCCAGCAGTGCCAGGAACTGAGGTTGGAAACATGCTCACACTGTAGCTTTCTTTCCCTGCTGCCTCAGATAACTGTTCTCTCAAAAAGGCAGGATAAATTTTGCCATCTGTTTCACAGAAAGTATCAGGCCACAGACAGAGCAAAGGGGGTAAGTCTCAGCGAGAGTCCACATACCACAAAGGACAGAAGGAGAAACATGTTGGAAGTGAGATGTAAAGAGCCTGGGAAGAGGTTAAGATTAATTAATGCTTTATAATAACTGAGCTCATGCCCCACGGTCCAGGGACTGCTAACTCCTCATTAGAACCAGCAGGTGTTCTATTTTCTTCCTGCACACTGGTTCAGCACTTGCAGGGAATGGAGTAAATAGCTTGGTACCACCCTTTATTAGAGCCACCTGGCAATGCCTCCCCACTAGTGCCATCAGGAAGGAACTGCCCCAGATGTGGGAAGCATCACTCAGTGTAAATGTTCTGTCTGTTCAGAACCAGAGGTTGCTTTGAGTCAGAATTTACGCTATGGGCACAAGCTGTGCCCAACCGAAAGAATTAGTAGACTTCCAGTCGTAGCCACAGAACCTTAATAATTGCAACAAAAGAAAGAATAAAGCCACACAGTTGCCTGCTGACAACCTTACCGAGCAACTTCACAAAGCTTGACTTGTTAACAGTACAGAGAGCACCTTTTGGGGTTAGATATGACCCCTGAAAAAGAACGTGTCAAAGTGCTGCAGCAGCCTAAGACTTTCCCATTTCGAATTCACAAATCACAAGGAGCTGTCAAAAATGAAGAAATGCTCAGCAGGCCCTAAGGCAGCAAACCAAACCTCTCTCCCTAGCAGGAGTAGTATGGATTATTCTTTAAGTGACAGTGGCTAGATGGAGGAGGAAAAAAATACCAGGAAGTATTTTGATGAGTTTCTATAAAGTTGAAAAATCCTATCATTGGCTATAAAGTCACTGAGGAGATTGTGAATGGTGATTGTGCAGCTCTACAAGGTAATTTATCTCCCTGACCAGTACTTCGTAAACTGTCTATTGAACTGCCCTCTGTTAAAACTAAAGATATACAGACACTTGTAAACCTTATCGAGGGGAAAACAACTCAGATAATTTTACACATTTAAATGAAAACCAGGTTCTGAGCTTTTCCAGGAAATGGAAACATCAGCTTTGCTACCAAGAGTCCAATCACCCACTGAAGGGGGGACAGGAGCAGCAAAGCTGAAAAATGACTCTGAAGATGATGCATGTGGCTGCTCCTGATCTCCTGAGCTGCAGCAAGAAGCTGTTGGCTGCAGCATTAACTTCCTCAAAAAACAAGGTATGCATCCAAAAAATGCTAGATGGTATTTCTTCTGCAGCATTTCTTCAAGCATCTTGAATTGGATTCCGCAGTCATCCATACTGGGGAAAGCAGTATTGGAGTTAGCATTCTTTCAGGAAAAAAAAGAAAGATCATTTTACTCACTGGTAGATGTAAATTGCTCCTCAAGACTGAAGACCTCATGTTTTAATTACTATGTAATTCTAGTAACAGCAGTTGAGTCTTCACAATGTTCCATCAAAACAATAGCATTTCAACTAATGCACAAGCCAAATGGAAAGCCAGGATTCAAACTGAAAGCTCCTTCCATCTTCAGAGCATCCTCCCAGTTCTAAAGAGAAGAAACTTTCCTAGATTAGTTGGCAGAAACTTCAAACCTGTGGTAATCTCACAAGTTCAGGTGTTCTTGTGAAATTTCCATCCAATTGGGCACATCTGAACTGGAACCAGAAAATAGTCTTGGTAACCAACCTGGAACCAGATCAATAGCAAGTAGGGCAGATCTGAAGATTAGAGTCTGAAACTCCTTAAATTTGAAGGGCATTAGGTAGCACTTTGAAATACCACCAGGCAAGGGAAAGAAAGGGCATTTGGCAAAGCCGTGCCATCAAAGCCTGCTCACACATAAGGACTTGTATAACAATAGTTCTTCAAACGTGCCTGTAATATGAGCCCCAGTGTTAAAGTAATTAATCAAACACAAAAAAGCTTGCTGAGCAAACCCCTTCCCACCAGGCTGCAGACATACACTGCCCTGATGGCAAAAACTAAAACGATGACCCGATGGTCTCAGCTTTTTCTTGGACTTGGGATTTCTGCCCCATGTCTCTGCTTTTCCATTACCATTGAGCTCAGGCAAGTCCTTTGGACAGCAGTCTCTGTGTGAAGAGGATAGTGGGATGAGCACTGAGCACAAACCAGCTCTTAGCACCTCTGGTTTCCTTTGTTAATGAGCGAAGTAGAGCTCAGTGATAAACCACAGTAGTTTCCAGCATAGTGGATGATCAGGAGGCTTGGGGACATGCACATCCCAAAGGGTTGCCACTACCTGAGGAGCCAGGAAACCCTCCAGGTTGCAGGCAGAGAGACTCTGGACTTAAAACCATGGGGCAGTGACAACATGCACAACAACTCCAATAAAAGCCCATAATGAGAATCCTGACAGAAATTTCTTTCTAGCTCAATCTTCCTGGAAAAATCCAACCCCTGGATCCTATTTATGGGCTAGTGGGATTTTTCGCTCTGTGCACCTTGCTTTCTGCAGCTATAAAACAGGCACAGGTACCTGTTGTATATGTGTGATTTACAGCTCGTATTTCCCAAGCACCTGGAGGGAGGTGTCAGGACCTGTGTACAATACAGAGCACAACCTATAAAGATTCCCCTGAGACTTGTCAGTAGTACAGACTGCTTTCCTCTTGCAGAAGGGGGATCAAGGAGGAAAGGAAACCGCTTGTTTGCCTTAGCTTTCCTAAATTGTTATGCACTTGTTTGCTTTTAAAAGGGCATCTCCAGCAAGACTACAAAGCCAATGGATGGGAGAAAAAAAGTAGAGTGAATCAAGTTATGTTGTCTTTAAGCTTTGTCTCAAAAAATTTCCAAAAGACCCTATACCTAAATAGTTATCTAGCAGCCATTGCTGAAGGAAACTGAGTGTGTCTTCAGCATTCCAA